>NC_042996.1:3240941-3330941 GCF_901001165.1 Salmo trutta
TCCTCTCTCTCTCTCCGTTCCTCTCATTCTGTCTCTTTCTGTCCCTGTTTCTCTGTCCTTGTCTTTCTCCACGGCTGACAGACAGAAATCAGGCCATACAAAGAGAGAGAAGGATGAGATACAACCATGGCTTTGACAAGCCCAGCTTTCTACACTGAGCTACTGTGTTCTACTGTACCCATGGCTCTAACATGCTAAATGATGAGTACACACACACACACACACACACACACACACACACACACACACACACACACACACACACAGACGTGACACATCCACACATAACAATAAATGCATACACACACACATGGACAAATGGATAGGTATAGATAGGTATCAGTGAATCTGATGATGTTGCTGTGAGTAACTGAGTGACTAAAAGCCTTACTAACATATATGACATGGTGATGACTGCGTCTCATCCTTAATCTGCCATGACAGAACCGCTGGACAGAGCCGCTGGACAGAGCCGCTGGACAGAGCCGCTGGACAGAACCGCTGGACAGAGCCGCTGGACAGAGCCGCTGGGACAGAGCCGCTGGACAGAGCCGCTGGACAGAGCCGCTGGGACAGAGCCGCTGGACAGAGCTGCTGGACAGAGCCGCTGGACAGAGCTGCTGGGACAGAGCCGCTGGACAGAGCCGCTGGACAGAGCCGCTGGGACAGAGCCGCTGGACAGAGCCGCTGGGACAGAGCCGCTGGGACAGAGCCGCTGGGACAGAGCCGCTGGACAGAGCCGTTGGAGAGAGCCGACCGGACAGAGCCGCTGGACAGAGCCGCTGGACAGAGCTGCTGGGACAGAGCCGCTGGACAGAGCTGCTGGACAGAGCCGCTGGACAGAGCCGCTGGACAGAGCCGCTGGACAGAGCCGCTGGGACAGAGCCGCTGGACAGAGCTGCTGGGACAGAGCCGCTGGACAGAGCCGCTGGACAGAGCCGTTGGACAGAGCCGTTGGACAGAGCCGCTGGAGAGAGCCGCTGGAGAGAGCTGCTGGACAGAGCCGCTGGGACAGAGCTGCTTCACAGAGCCTCTAGGACAGAGCCGCTGGACAGAGCCTCTAGGACAGAGCTGCTGGACAGAGCCTCTAGGACAGAGCTGCTGGACAGAGCCTCTAGGACAGAGCTGCTGGACAGAGCCTCTAGGACAGAGCCTCTACTGATTGGTGTGTGCTAACATTATTAGGTCACTTTGTACCAGTCAACCTACATGCATTGTTGTCATTTACATTAAGGACATTCAGCATATTAAGGACATGCAGCATATTAAGGACATTCAGCATATTAAGGACATTCAGCATATTAAGGACATGCAGCATATTAAGGACATTCAGCATATTAAGGACATTCAGCACATTAAGCACATGCAGCATATTAAGGACATTCAGCATATTAAGGACATTCAGCACATTAAGGACATTCAGCACATTAAGGACATTCAGCACATTAAGGACATTCAGCACATTAAGGACATTCAGCATATTAAGGACATTCAGCATATTAAGGACATTCAGGACATTAAGGACATTCAGCACATTAAGGACATTCAGCACATTACGGAAATTAGCATATACGGACATTCAGCACAATTAAGGACATTCAGCATATTAAGGACATTCAGCACATTACGGACATTCAGCACATTAAGGACATTCAGCATATTAAGGACATTCAGCACATTAAGGACATTCAGCACATTAAGGACATTCAGCATATTAAGGACATTCAGCATATTAAGGACATTCAGCATATTAAGGACATTCAGCACATTAAGGACATTCAGCACATTAAGGACATTCAGCACATTAAGGACATTCAGCACATTACGGACATTCAGCACATTAAGGACATTCAGCATATTAAGGACATTCAGCACATTAAGGACATTCAGCACATTAAGGACATTCAGCATATTAAGGACATTCAGCATATTAAGGACATTCAGCATATTAAGGACATTCAGCACATTAAGGACATTCAGCACATTAAGGACATTCAGCACATTAAGGACATTCAGCACATTACGGACATTCAGCACATTAAGGACATTCAGCATATTAAGGACATTCAGCACATTACGGACATTCAGCATATTAAGGACATTCAGCACATTAAGGACATTCAGCACATTAAGGACATTCAGCATATTAAGGACATTCAGCATATTAAGGACATTCAGCATATTAAGGACATTCAGCACATTAAGGACATTCAGCATATTAAGGACATTCAGCATATTAAGGACATTCAGCATATTAAGGACATTCAGCATATTCAATTTACCTAGAACCTAGAACTTAGTGGACTAGATTCCACAGGGACTAGACACTATCGGTATTATATGCAATACATATATGTACTTTTGTCATACCAATAAAACATTTAGAACTGAAATCAACTAGAACCAACTGGACTTGGTCCCTTTAGGAATATCATGGTTAACAATGCTTCTTTGCTGCCTTCTTCAGTTGAGAGTAGAGTTGAAATGTTGTAAAAGTTACCGGAATCTTCAGTAATTTTGGTGATTAAAAGTAAATCTATGGCAATCTATCGTAACTTTGGTCATTTATACTTGAATAACGTTTTTATTTAATTATTCATACATAAATATTAGTCTATTATATCTGTGTTGATATTGTCCAAGAGTTTCTAGTAGATAGACCATATGGTTCAACAGAAATAGTCTGATGAAAAAAGGCATCAAATCAACAAAGGCATTTTTTTTATTACCTCTGCAACTGTTCCCTGTTTTCACATCTGGCACCGCTTTGACGCCAAAACACTGACAATGAATACATATTGACTCATGTTGACACAAACATGCAATAGGGATAATTCATGCTAAACCCTCATATTAAACACCAGTGGTATTCACTAAGTTGATGGTTTATATTTAGGAACATGTTTTACAGCTTTGTCATCATTTGTTTTATATTTCATACATTTTACATGTACACTATTAAGGCCACATAGAGGGCCAGAGATGATTACAGGCATCTGAAGTACCCAAAAAGGCCACTAGATGTTTTGTGATAGATTACATAAAATATTTAAAAGATATGAAAATGTGGTAGTATTTTGGTAAACTTAGAAAGTTTCCAGTAATATACCCTCCCACTGTAACCCTAGATGAGACGCCATTAGATCAGTTTTTCCCAAACTCTGTCCTTGGTTTTGCCATCAGATCAACAGCACAACAAGATAATTGGAGAGCTGATAAGATCTGGCATCTCACTGTCTATGTCTTCTATGTATGATGTCATGGCGTTGCTCCCGTGTCATGGGAATGTTGAGGGAACGTGAAGTGGAGACTGGCCTGGGTCTCCCTGCACACAGACATCAGCTTGTTGTGTCTCTCCATCTTCTCATGTACACGTACACATGCACGCCCCACAGGAAGCACCTTAATTGGGGAGGACGGGCTCGTGGTAATTAGTGGAACGGTATCAAATACATCAAACACATGGTTTCATTGTGTTTGATACCATTCCATTTGCTCAGTTCCAGCCATTATTATGAGCCGTCCTCCCCTCAGCAGCCTCCACAGCACGCACACACAAACATACACACAGAGACACTTAACTACCATCTGCAGTGGGTATCTCTGGGCACAGATATGTTCCCATATATAGCCTAGTTAGCAGATAAATAAACTCTCTCTCTCAAACCCTACCTCCCACTGTTCTCTCCCACTGTTCTCTCCCTCTGTTCTCTCCCTCTGTTCTCTCCCTCTGTTCTCTCCCTCTGTTCTCTCCCTCTGTTCTCTCCCTCTGTTCTCTCCCTCTGTTCTCTCCCTCTGTTCTCTCCCTCTGTTCTCTCCCTCTGTTCTCTCCCTCTGTTCTCTCCCACTGTTCTCTCCCACTGTTCTCTCCCACCGTTCTCTCCCACCGTTCTCTCCCACCGTTCTCTCCCTCTGTTCTCTCCCCTATGTTCTCTCCCACTGTTCTCTCCCTCTGTTCTCTCCCTCTGTTCTCTCCCACTGTTCTCTCCCTATGTTCTCTCCCACTGTTCTCTCCCTCTGTTCTCTCCCTATGTTCTCTCCACTGTTCTCTCCCACTGTTCTCTCCCTCTGTTCTCTCCCTATGTTCTCTCCCACTGTTCTCTCCCTCTGTTCTCTCCCACTGTTCTCTCCCTATGTTCTCTCCCACTGTTCTCTCCCTCTGTTCTCTCCCTATGTTCTCTCCCACTGTTCTCTCCCACCGTTCTCTCCCACCGTTCTCTCCCAACAGTCCTCACAGTCATTTGAGAGGAGATGTTCTTTCTTTTCTCTCTGTGTAACGGGGCTCATCCAGTAAGTCTGTCTTTAATGAGCATGCCATGTTCTCCTGTCTCCCGACTCCCTTCCTTCACACTCTACAACACGCTTAGGATTCAGGAAGAGAGAGGGAGCGGGAGGAAGGAAGGAAGAAAGAGAGGGAGGGAAGGAAGGAGGGAGAGTGAGAGAGAGAGAAAGAGAGAGAGAGAGAGAGAGAGACAGGCCTACTGAGGCACTGCTTATAGATCTATAGACTTACAAACAGAGAAGTTGGCATGGCACAGACACATACAGCTGTGGGCTACACCATCAATCCCCAACGCAACTCACCAACACACTAAACCCCAGCACCCCTGCTGCCAGCCAAAGAGTTTTCCTTCCCTATCATTTCCAAACCTTTCCAAAACCTTTCCAACATTGCATCACCGCCGTCTTCTCCATTTAGTGACATCACGAGCGTTCCTTGAGGTAAATAGCGGTGTTATTGGTTGAGGCCCGGGTATCACAGCACTAATAAATGCAGCTCATTAGAGCCCAGAGGCAGAGAGACTCCGCTAATCTGCATAATGGAAGAGCTATTACTCTGTTAAACAAATCAGCCCTGGCCTCTGGTGACCTCACTCAGTCACACGGCTAGGGAATATGAGGACGGTGCACTTTCAGAGAGAGGATGAAACACTAAATAACATCACACTAAAACACTGAACAGGTCTTAATGTGAATGGAAAATATAATTATTCAGGCTCTACAGGTGATTGATACAAGAGATGAACAACTCCAAGTCTATTTGAATTATAACTGAACTCAGACAAAAGTATTAGCTTGTGTACGCACACACACCACACACACACACACACACACACACACACACACACACACACACACCACACACACACACACACACACACACACACACACACACACACACACATACGCACACACACACAAAGCTCAGCTCCAAAGTTCTGTCTTGGCGGTATACAGCAGGAACCTGGAAAGTTCCGCCGGAGGCAGGTGTGAATGAATATTCATGGCGATAGAGGAAGCGTTCGCTCCGCCGGTTGGGTTTCCATACCCACCAATGTGTGGGCTGGTTGGTTCTAAAGTACTGTAGGTGGGCGCTGGCCATCGTTCACACAGAGAGAGAACAAAACAGACATAATAAAACTGCAGGCCATGGCTGCTCATGAATATTCATGATGAGGAGGCTGATTGACAGCTAGTCAGTCAGGCTTTTGAGCACCAACCAGGAAGAGGTGATGTTTGGTGTTTATCGTTTCCTGGTCCATAAAGTTTTGTGTGGCTCAAATAGGCTGATGTCACAGGTCTCATACTAACGCAGATATAGGCCTGCATCCTAAATGGCCCCCTATTCCCTATGTAGTGCATCCTAAATGGCCCCCTATTCCCTATGTAGTGCATCCTAAATGGCCCCCTATTCCCTTTGTAGTACATCCTAAATGGCCCCCTATTCCCTATGTAGTGCATACTAAATGGTTCCCTATCCCCTATGTAGGGCTCTTCTCGTCGCCAGAGCCTTATACAACTCTGGACAAAAGTAGTGCACTACGCAGGGAATGAATGGGGTGTCGTTTCAGATGCAGCCAAGGTATAGTTTAGCTCTCTACAATAATAATAATTAATAAGGATTGATTGGATAAATACAGCGCTTTTCTACCAACTGAGGTAGTCTAAGGACTTTATATAGTAGAGGGAAACTCATCCACCGTCAGTGTTGTAGCTCCACCTGGGTGATGCAGAGACCATTGTTGTCCCAGAACGCTCACCACACATCAGCTAACAGGTGGAGAGGTGAGGACTGATATATGAGGAGAGGTGAGGAGTAATATGAGGAGAGGTGAGGACTGATATATGAGGAGAGGTGAGGACTGATATATGAGGAGAGGTGAGGACTGATATATGAGGAGAGGTGAGGACTGATATATGAGGAGAGGTGAGGACTGATATATGAGGAGAGGTGAGGACTGATATATGAGGAGAGGTGAGGACTGATATATGAGGAGAGGTGAGGACTGATATATGAGGAGAGGTGAGGACTGATATATGAGGAGAGGTGAGGACTGATATACGAGGAGAGGTGAGGACTGATATACGAGGAGAGGTGAGGACTGATATATGAGGAGAGGTGAGGACTGATATGAGGAGAGGTGAGGACTGATATGAGGAGAGGTGAGGACTGATATACGAGGAGAGGTGAGGACTGATATACGAGGAGAGGTGAGGACTGATATATGAGGAGAGGTGAGGACTGATATATGAGGAGAGGTGAGGACTGATATTTGAGGAGAGGTGAGGACTGATATATGAGGAGAGGTGAGGACTGATATATGAGGAGAGGTGAGGACTGATATATGAGGAGAGGTGAGGAGTGATATGAGGAGAGGTGAGGAGTGATATATGAGGAGAGGTGAGGAGTGATATATGAGGAGAGGTGAGGACTGATATATGAGGAGAGGTGAGGACTGATATATGAGGAGAGGTGAGGACTGATATATGAGGAGAGGTGAGGACTGATATATGAGGAGAGGTGAGGACTGATATATGAGGAGAGGTGAGGACTGATATATGAGGAGAGGTGAGGAGTGATATGAGGAGAGGTAAGGAGTCAGAAGTTTACATACACCTTAGCCAAATACATTTAAACTCAGTTTTTCACAATTCCTGACATTTAAACCTAGGAAAAAGTCCCTGTCTTAGGTCAGTTAGGATCACCAATTTATTTTAAGAATGTGAAATGTCAGGATAATAGTAGAGAGAATGATTTATTTCAGCTTTTCTTTTTTTCATCACATTCCCAGTGGGTCAGAAGTTTACATACACTCAATTAGTATTTGGTAGCATTGCCTTTAAATTGTTTAACTTGGGTCAAACGTTTCGGGTAGCCTTCCACAAGCTTCCCACAATAAGTTGGGTGAATGTTGGCCCATTTCTCCTGACAGAGCTGGTGTAACTGAGTCAGGTTTGTAGGCCACCTTTCTCGCACACGCTTTATCAGTTCTAGCTTTAACTTCCTGACTGATGTCTTGAGATGTTGCCTCAATATATCCACATAAATGTCCTTCCTCATGAAGCCCTCTATTTTGTGAAGTGCACCAGTCCCTCCTGCAGCAAGCACCCCCACAACATGATGCAGCCACCCCGTGCTTCACGGTTGGGATGGTGTTCGTCAGCTTGCAAGCCTCCCACTTTTTCCTCCAAACAGATGGTCATTATGGCCAAACAGTTCTATTTTTGTTTCATCAGACCAGAGGACATTTCTCCAAAAACTACGATATGTGTCCCCATATGCAGTTGCAAACCGTAGTCTGGCTTTTTTATGGTGGTTTTGGAGCAGTGGCTTCTTCCTTGCTGAGCGGCCTTTCAGGTTATGTGGATATAGAAACTTTTGTACCTGGAGGAAATCTTCACAAGGTCCATTGCTGTTGTTCTGGAATTGATTTGCACTTTTCGCACCAAAGTCTGTTCATCTCTAGGAGACAGAGCGTGTCTCCTTCCTGAGCGGTATGACGGCTGCGTGGTCCCATGGTGTTTATACTTGCGTTCTATTGTTTGTACAGATGAACATGGTACCTTCAGGCATTTGGAAATTGCTCCCAAGGATGAACCAGACTTGTGGAGGTCTACAATTTTTTTCTGAGGTCTTGGCTGATTTATTTTGATTTTCCCATGATGTCAAGCAAAGAGGCACTGAATTTGATGGTAGGCCTTGAAATACATCCATAGGTACACCTCCAATTGACTCAAATGATGTCAGTTAGTCTATCAGAAGCTTCTAAAGCCATGACATCATTTTCTGGAATTTTCCAAACTGTTTAAAGGCACAGTCAACTTAGTGTATGTAAACTTCTGACCCACTGGAATTGTGATACCGTGAATTATAAGTGAAATAATCTGTATGTAAACAATTGTTGCAAAAATTACTTGTGTCATGCACAAAGTAGATGTCCTAATCGACTTGCCAAAACTATAGTTTGTTAATTAACAAGAAATTTGTGTAATGGTTTTAATGACTCCAACCGAAGTGTATGTAAACTTCCTACTTCAACTGTATATGCCAACTAGGAATGAGGGGGATGATTAGGTGGCCATGGGGCTCCCGAGTGGCGCAGCGGTCTAAGGCACTGCATCTCAGTGTTAGAGGGGTCACTACAGACCCTGGTTAGATTCCAGGCTGTGTCACAACCAGCTGTGATTGGGAGTTCCATAGGGTGGCGCACAATTGGCCCAGCGTCGTCCGGGTTAGGGTTTGTGCTGGGTAGGCCGTCATTGTAAATAAGAATTTGTTCTTAACTGACTTGCCTTTTAAAATAAAAAAATGGAATGGGGCCAGATTGGGAATTTAGCCATGACACCAGGGTTAACACCCCTATTTTTAACGACCACAGAGAGTTAGGACAACCGTTTAATGTCCCATCCGAAAGACGGCCCCCTACACAGGGCAATGTCCTCTTCACTGCTCTGGGATCTCCTTAGACCAGGCTTTCCCAAAGTCGGTCCTGGGACCCCCCTGTGTGCACGTTTAAGTTTTTGCCCTAGCACTACATATCTGATTAAAATGATCCAAGCCTGATGATTAGTTGATTATTTGAATCAGCTGTGTAGTGGTAGGGAAAAAAACAAAACGTGCAACCAGTTTGCGAAACCCTGCCTTAGACCAGAGGGAAAGAGTTGGAGGGCATCCTACTGGCCCTCCAACATCTCCCATCCAGGGACCAACCAGAACCAACCCTGCTTAGCTTCAGAGGGGAACCAGCAGTGTGACACAGGGTGGTGTGCTGCAGGCTCAAACAGTAAGAGTATACGTTCTCTAGCAAGCTTCAAAACTAGCATTTGATGTGTTTCAGAGCATTAACTCAGTATGTTAACCTTTGGCTAGTTGACTAGGTCAAACTAGCGGGGGGAAAAACATTTGCAAAACATTTAATCTAAAATTATCCATAAGCCGTTTGGGAAGTGTGAAAAGTGGATATTGTTGTGAAGAGAGAGAGCAAGAGAAAGAAAGCAAGAGAGAGTGCGGACGAGAGAGAGAGAAGGCATGACCAGGTGCTGTGATAAAGCAGTTTCCAGGGTCAACCACCGTTCACAGCAATTATGAAACTACTGAACAACAAGAGCCGATCCATGCTTCTACACACAGCAGCCTCAGCAAGACCCTGCATTATATAGACACACTGTATATACTGGAACACACACACTGCATTATATAGACACACTGTATATACTGGAACACACACACTGCATTATATAGACACACTGTAAATACTGGAACACACACACTACATTATATAGACACACTGTATATACTGGAACACACACACTGCATTATATAGACACACTGTATATACTGGAACACATACACTGCATTATATAGACACACTGTATATACTGGAACACACACACTGCATTATATAGACACACTGTATATACTGGAACACACACACTGTATATACTGGAACACACACACTGCATTATATAGACACACTGTATATACTGGAACACACACACTGCATTATATAGACACACTGTATATACTGGAACACACACACACACACTGCATTATACAGACACACTGTATATACTGGAACACACACACTGCATTATATAGACACACTGTATCTACTGGAACACACACACTGCATTATATAGACACACTGTATATACTGGAACACACACACTGCATTATATAGACACACTGTATATACTGGAACACACACACTGCATTATATAGACACACTGTATATACTGGAACACACACACTGTATATACTGGAACACACACACACTGCATTATATAGACACACTGTAAATACTGGAACACACACACTGCATTATATAGACACACTGTAAATACTGGAACAAACACACTGTATGTAGTGGAACACACACACTGCATTATATAGACACACTGTATATACTGGAACACACACACTGTATGTAATGGAACACACACACTGTATTATATAGACACATTGTATATACTGGAACACACACACTGTATATACTGTAATACACACACTGTATATACTGGAACACACACACTGCATTATATAGACACACTGTATATACTGGAACACACATACTGTTTATACTGGAACACACACTGCATTATATAGACACACTGTATATACTGGAACACACACACTGTATATACTGGAACACACACACTGCATTATATAGACACACTGTAAATACTGGAACACACACACTGCATATACTGGAACACACACACTGCATTATATAGACACACTGCATATACTGGAACACACACACTGTATATACTGGAACACACACACTGCATTATATAGACACACTGCATATACTGGAACACACACACTGTATGTAGTGGAACACACACACACTGCATTATATAGACACACTGTATATACTGGAACACACACACTGTATGTAGTGGAACACACACACTGCATTATATAGACACACTGTATATAGTGGAACACACACACTGTATACACTGGAACACACACACTGCATTATATAGACACACTGTATATACTGGAACACACACACTGCATTATATAGACACACTGTATATACTGGAACACACACACTGTATATACTGGAACACACACACTGCATTACATAGACACACTGTATATACTGGAACACACACACTGCATTATATAGACACACTGTATATACTGGAACACACACACTGCATTATATAGACACACTGCATATACTGGAACACACACACTGTATGTAGTGGAACACACACACACTGCATTATATAGACACACTGTATATACTGGAACACACACACTGTATGTAGTGGAACACACACACTGCATTATATAGACACACTGTATATAGTGGAACACACACACTGTATACACTGGAACACACACACTGCATTATATAGACACACTGTATATACTGGAACACACACACTGCATTATATAGACACACTGTATATACTGGAACACACACACTGTATATACTGGAACACACACACTGCATTACATAGACACACTGTATATACTGGAACACACACACTGCATATAGTGAAACACACTCACACTATACGCCTGCTTCTTCAAAGCCTTCTCTCACTGAATAAGTGGTTTTTATCAAAACTGGCTTCTGAATACATGAAACACACATTGCCACAGGCACAGGCGCACACACACACACACACACACGCTCACAAACATGCCACACACTTATCTACACACACACACTGACATACATTCTGTACTGTACCCTCCTTCCCATTTGAATGCCGCTTCACACTCTTGGAAAGGAGAAAAACAGTGTGCATTTTTGGACTGTGCCGCATTACCATGGAAACCGTGTTTAACAGCAGTTTTGCATGCTAGGCAACGCTGGCATTTCATGCTGCATAATTCAGTAAGTTGATTATATAGTTTGTTACTTTTAGTGATCCAGCTTAAGGAATGAGGGTCATGCATAATTAAATGGGTAGGAAAAGATTGACTCTTATGATGGAAAAGCCTTGTTCGCAACGGGAGATGTCATTTTCATCAGCCACTAAAAGACAGGAAAACAGGAAGGTCACCTAAACATCCGTAGGGGCACTTGGCTCAGTGTGGAGGTGTGTCACCTAACTACAGTAACACCGCAAAACAGAGAACATGAGAGAGATGGAGCGATGGAAAGAGAAGAATAGAGAGAGAGCGAGAGAGAGACGGAAAGATTGAGAGAGAGAGGGGGAGAGGGAGAGATAGCGTGGGGGGAGAGGGGGGAGAGAAATAGAGAGAGGGAGAGGAAGAGAGAGATAGGGAGAGAAAGAGAGAGGGGGAGAGGAAAAGAGAGAGAGAGGGAGAGATGAAGAGACAGGGGGAGAGGAATAGAGAGTGAGTGCGTGAGGGAGGAAGAGAGAGAGAGAGAAAGATGAAAGATGATTTCCATGATATTGTGTATAGTCCCTGACAGTTAGGGCCCACAGTCAGTCTGGGGAGACAGGTGATGCTACGGCAGCATTATAACGTGTTGGAGGGGAGACAGGTGATGCTACGGCAGCATTATAACGTGTTGGAGGGGAGACAGGTGATGCTACGGCTGCATTATAACGTGTTGGAGGGGAGACAGGTGATGCTACGGCAGCATTATAACGTGTTGGAGGGGAGACAGGTGATGCTACGGCTGCATTATAACGTGTTGGAGGGGAGACAGGTGATGCTACGGCAGCATTATAACGTGTTGGAGGGGAGACAGGTGATGCTACGGCAGCATTATAACGTGTTGGAGGGGAGACAGGTGATGCTACGGCAGCATTATAATGTGTTGGAGGGGAGAAACCATCTGATCCTTCTGATAATGTGTTCGCGGAGTGGTTCGTCACACAGCCGGGTCGTCACACAGCTGGGTCGTCACACAGCCGGGTCTTCACACAGCCGGGTCGTCACACACCCGGGTCGTCACACAGCCGGGTCGTCACACAGCCGGGTCGTCACGCACCCGGGTCGTCACGCAGCCGGGTCGTCACACAGCCGAGTCTTCACACAGCCGGGTCTTCACACAGCCGGGTCGTCACACAGCCGGGTCGTCACACAGCCGGGTCTTCACACAGCCGGGTCGTCACACAGCCGGGTCGTCACACAGCCGGGTCGTCACAGTTTGTTGGTATGAGGAGAGAGCTTTTTTCTCTGGATTGTTTGTGTTTGTCTGTGGAAACAATGTTTTCTAAGCTTCTACACTGAAAAGTATGTCTGTCAGACCCCTGAGAAAGACTGAAACCTTAATGGACTCAAACCGGCATGAGTCACTCAATGGGCTATTTCCTATGATAGTTCTCTCTCAGATAGACATGATTGGCTGCCGTCCCTCAATAACCATTAGGATGTCCTTTCATCTTTACAGTCAGAAGGACACACAGGAAATGAAACACATTGGATAAAAGGATCCACAATATGTACGCAATACATTCCACACAGCATAAGAGTTTTGGCTTGTCTCCTAAGACATTAGACTGATAACATGTTATTCAAGTTTGCGCTGTGATGTCATCAAGACGTGCCATTTCTTTAGCTTCTAGAGCAGGCAGAGCTAGCTGATGGAGTGTGTGTTTGTGTGTCTGCCTGTGACCCTGCTGTCTATCATCCCTGTCACTCACCACTGCGACAGCTCTGACAGTCAGTGACTCAGCAGACACTCTCTGAGACAAACTCTCTCAATGAATTTTAATGAAGCAGATGGAAGAAGCTCTGTTATGGAAATATCTGGGCACAAACAATGTGAGATGGCCCTTACTATTTATAATATCATGTCAAATCAAGGTTAGGCATACAGATGATAATGGACATTGAAATCAGTGAAACTACAATTTAGCAATTTAGCAACAAACCCAACAATGCAGTGATATCAAAATTGGTTTTCATAAAAACTGGTTTTGACAGCTTTAATGTCTGGTTCTGCAGTCCTCTGGGACCCATGTCAAACAGTCAACCCAAGAGAACTCAGTTCCTCATCCCCTACATTCTTGAACTAGCAGTAGTCAGTCCTGCAGTGTTTTTCCTGCTGACGTTATGGTACGGTTATGTTTTACCTTGCATTTTAGCTACAAGCCTTTCAGCTACCTTTCAGTTACTAAATGAAAATGGCCAGTAGATGTAAGAAGATATAAAGAGATATTCCGTCTATGGGTTGTCACTTTAACTCCTCCTTAAAGACAACTCCTGCCGTTTCCTTCCCTCCTCTCCCTCTCTCCCTCTCTCCCTCCCTCTCTCTCTCTCTCCCTTGTTTCCTCTCTCCTCTTCCAGCTGCCTGCCTGGCTGGCTGACGGCTCCTGCAGGTAACGAGTCATCGCACCAGGGGCTCGCTGGGACACGTGGCACTTCGTCTTTTGCGCATCTCATTAGCCTAAATTAGCATGAATTACAGCCCCGGCAGTCTCTGACATAGCGTGTAGCGAAAAAGAGAGAGAGAGAGAGAGAGGTGCTGAGAGGCAGGAAGTAGGCTGGCTGAGGAGGCTCAGTTTGGAGGAGAGAGGTGTGACTCCATGTGGGGGTTGGAGGGGATATGCTCAGCAGGGTGACGAAGAGGTATCCAACCAGAGACGGCAGTGCAACCAGAGATGGCAGTGCACCAATACAGGAGTTGTGAGGAGGGGGAAGAGGAGGTGGGAGGCCTTGGGAGGCTGAGGTGACAGGGCATAGAGAGGACAGGGAGAGGAGAGGAGAGGAAAGGGAGAAAGGGTTCCTTCCCACATCACCTCCGGCAGTCTCCTGACAAATCCTGACAGATTAAGTGCTTTCCATCTATTCAACGTTTCCCGACGACAACTCCCTCTTAGGAGGGCGAGGGACCGCGAATATCAGTAATATTCTCCTTAAGCGCTTAATGCAATGGAGGAAGCCAGATACTGAAAGGTCAAATGGCCTCTTAAGATACCATCGATAACGAGAGCAGAGAGCGTTACCAGAATAATTCCCTGAAAGAAACGGCATATCGCTATCAGAATCGTTGTTCCTCCACCTCTTATTTGGTGAACCCGGCGTACGTCGCGTCTTCGCCGCCACACACAGAACCAGCGGGGGAAACAAACTGAGTAAACTCCCAAGGCATCAAAACAAACTGTTGTGATATCAAGGTCACGGTGTGCTCCCTGGCATTTACAGGAAATGACTTTACTTTTGTATAATGATCGAATCAGTGAGTAGCATCACTGCCTATGGCTTTAATCCAAGCTGATGTTGTCCTCGGCTATACTACAGTATAGATTCAGCTCCTGTAAATATTCTGTATATCTCTAAACCTAGGTCCTCTGACAGAACCAAAGGGAAGCTACTAACATTTCAGATTAGGACTGAGCAGAGGAAGCTCACCAATGCTAAAGAACCAGGAAATCTGAGAGAACATCACCAATGCTAAGAATCAGGAAGTCTGCAAGAACATCACCAATGCTAAGAATCAGGAAGTCTGCAAGAACATCACCAATGCTGAAGAACCAGGAAGTCTGAGAGAACATCACCAATGCTAAGAATCAGGAAGTCTGAGAAAACATCACCAATGCTAAAGAACCAGGAAGTCTGCAAGAACATCACCAATACTAAAGAATCAGGTCTGAGAAAACATCACCAACAGAATGGGATTCGTGCTTTAAGGCACTTCATGGTAACGTTGCAGTGGAAATGTTGACGTGTAGTTCACGGGTACTGTCATACCCACGTATCTACTACTGCCGGATAGGGCAAGGACCATCAAGAGACACCTGCCTCTATTATATTCTCTGAGCAGCCAAAGCTGCTCTGTTCATTGGATCTAAATTGCAGCTAATTGCCCTCACTACCTGTTAGGTGGTTATGGTGTGTATGGTGGATACAGGCAGTTATAACCAGGGACATTTGGCTGATCCAAATGGATTTGAATAGACAGACATACAGGCTATGGGAAAGAGATAAAGAGACAACGCTTATTGAGTTACCGAGCCCTCTCCCTTGGTCGCCCACGCCGCGTAACCAGGGGCGACACCATGGCGATACCTCAATGCGAGGAAACATGAGGGGTGTGTGTTTCAGTGTGTGTGTGTGTGTACTGTAGTACTGTGTGTTCTATTGGTTAGGATGATGGGGAGGGACATAGATGTGTAGCAGAGGTGATTAGTGTTTATGTGGAGGCTTTCTGGCATGTCACACACACACACAGACGCACACACACACCAACGCAAACACATAAACATGCAAATGTAACATGATGCATAATGCGTACCCTCGAGCCAGCCAACACTCCAGAGATGTGACAAAGAGGCCAGCTCTTCCCACAGAGGCCCCTAGGGAGCCAGTGTTTGATAGTAAACAGTCCTGCCAATGCCCTGAGGTATCAGTCACTAGCCCAACAGTGGCCTGGTTTAGGATGACAGGGCACTATCATCGAGGACCAGCCTCACTTCAGACCAATACACACTACCACAACAGTGGGAGACAGTGATGTACTGTGTCCCTTCATATCTCCATAGCCCTACACACTCAGACAGGCTCAGTCACACACACACACAGAGTCACACACACACAAAGTCACACACACACAAAGTCACACACACACACACAAACACGCATGCACACACACACACTCACACAGTCAACTAGACACATTGTTGGCCCTGCTCTTTCA
Organism: Salmo trutta; assembly: GCF_901001165.1. Classification (NCBI taxonomy): domain Eukaryota; kingdom Metazoa; phylum Chordata; class Actinopteri; order Salmoniformes; family Salmonidae; genus Salmo; species Salmo trutta. Next base: position 3,257,306 of record NC_042996.1, read on the forward strand.
TTTGTCACATAAGGGATGGAGACCAGGCTCTTTCAATGACTGTTAAAACACTGTTAACACAACGTCTGGCTGTCAGACGGGCTGTTTCACCTCTGTTAAAACACTGTTAACCCAACGTCTGGCTGTCAGAGCCTGTTTCACCTCTGTTAAAACACTGTTAACCCAACGTCTGGCTGTCAGACAGGCTGTTTCACCTCTGTTAAAACACTGTTAACACAACGTCTGGCTGTCAGACAGGCTGTTTCACCTCTGTTAAAACACTGTTAACACAACGTCTGGCTGTCAGACGGGCTGTTTCACCTCTGTTAAAACACTGTTAACCCAACGTCTGGCTGTCAGAGCCTGTTTCACCTCTGTTAAAACACTGTTAACCCAACGTCTGGCTGTCAGACAGGCTGTTTCACCTCTGTTAAAACACTGTTAACACAACGTCTGGCTGTCAGACAGGCTGTTTCACCTCTGTTAAAACACTGTTAACACAACGTCTGGCTGTCAGAGCCTGTTTCACCTCTGTTAAAACACTGTTAACCCAACGTCTGGCTGTCAGACGGGCTGTTTCACCTCTGTTAAAACACTGTTAACCCAACGTCTGGCTGTCAGACCGGCTGTTTCACCTCTGTTAAAACACTGTTAACCCAACGTCTGGCTGTCAGACGGGCTGTTTCACCTCTGTTAAAACACTGTTAACACAACGTCTGGCTGTCAGACAGGCTGTTTCACCTCTGTTAAAACACTGTTAACCCAACGTCTGGCTGTCAGACAGGCTGTTTCACCTCTGTTAAAACACTGTTAACCCAACGTCTGGCTGTCAGACGGGCTGTTTCACCTCTGTTAAAACACTGTTAACCCAACGTCTGGCTGTCAGACAGGCTGTTTCACCTCTGTTAAAACACTGTTAACCCAACGTCTGGCTGTCAGACGGGCTGTTTCACCTCTGTTAAAACACTGTTAACCCAACGTCTGGCTGTCAGAGCCTGTTTCACCTCTGTTAAAACACTGTTAACCCAACGTCTGGCTGTCAGACAGGCTGTTTCACCTCTGTTAAAACACTGTTAACCCAACGTCTGGCTGTCAGACAGGCTGTTTCACCTCTGTTAAAACACTGTTAACCCAACGTCTGGCTGTCAGACAGGCTGTTTCACCTCTGTTAAAACACTGTTAACCCAACGTCTGGCTGTCAGACAGGCTGTTTCACCTCTGTTAAAACACTGTTAACCCAACGTCTGGCTGTCAGAGCCTGTTTCACCTCTGTTAAAACACTGTTAACCCAACGTCTGGCTGTCAGACAGGCTGTTTCACCTCTGTTAAAACACTGTTAACCCAACGTCTGGCTGTCAGACAGGCTGTTTCACCTCTGTTAAAACACTGTTAACCCAACGTCTGGCTGTCAGAGCCTGTTTCACCTCTGTTAAAACACTGTTAACCCAACGTCTGGCTGTCAGACAGGCTGTTTCACCTCTGTTAAAACACTGTTAACACAACGTCTGGCTGTCAGACAGGCTGTTTCACCTCTGTTAAAACACTGTTAACCCAACGTCTGGCTGTCAGAGCCTGTTTCACCTCTGTTAAAACACTGTTAACCCAACGTCTGGCTGTCAGACGGGCTGTTTCACCTCTGTTAAAACACTGTTAACCCAACGTCTGGCTGTCAGACAGGCTGTTTCACCTCTGGTGGTACTGTGTGTTGTGATGCGGGTGAATGGAAGCTGGGAGGTGAGGCTATAACACGGTGGGGATGGGAGACAATTCATTAGTCACACTGTGGTCATCCTCATCTGGACCGGAACACTCACATCGCACAGAGAGAAAGATAAGGGGATGGAGGGAGAGAGAGAGAGACAGAGAGAGAGAGAGAGAGAGAGAAAGAGAGAGAGAGAGAGAGAGAGAGAGAGAGAGAGAGAGATACAAGCAGATAAAATGATAAACTGACAGCCTGAGAAGTCTGGCAGACTGATAAGGAAATGAGAAGAAAGAGGAAGGAAAGAAAGTGATAAATAGAGAGAAAGAGAGAGGGGGGGAACGTGTAATTAGCCAACAACACTCATTCCCTGCCCAACAGCCCAAAATGGCTGTCAGACTATAGTGGCCGAGCGTCCAGGCTGGCAGAGTGAGAGAGAGGCAGCGGCAGAAGCTCTAAACAGAGAGCAGATGCCAGGATGCTGACGCGCTGCCTGTTTGCCAGCTGCATAGTGATCAACACTGCCCTGGGCCAGCAGGACAGACAGAGGACATGAGAGTAGTACCTCAACTCTGGGACCGCCACTGACTGTCACTGCCATTGTCAGCGACAGGAATGTGAACTGTGTTTACCTGACACTGGTGGTATACATGCCAAGTTGGTGGGGTTAAAATTGCAATATACAGATGTCTGGTGCCTGCCTTCATGTTCAATGGAAAGTCTGTGGCACTGTGACCTGCTGACATAAATATAGGACATTGAAAAGAACAGTTCCATCACATACCTGGTTAGAGGGGGAGTCATTTGAGGGGAGCACCATGGAGGGGCGGCCATCGTTCACCAGAGAAGAGAGGGAAGAAGAGAGGAGAGAATCATTAGCGAGGTGTCCATTGGACTCCAGAGAACCCCTGAAATAACTGACAACACTGAGGTTGAAGAAGCCAAATCAGATGAGATTGATGACATCATGTTTCTAACTGATGAACAGCACACAGATGAACACGTTATTCCAGGCAACAACGACAACACCACTAACGAAGGGCTTTGTTGACGTACGAGAGCAATAAACACCCTTTGGCTGAAATCAAACAACATTGCATTAGCATTGCCTCATTATTTCCTAGTGTGCGATCGTCTGAGCCCATTCTCTCGCAGCCCAGAGCTCTGCAGCTATGACCATGAGAAGTCCTCCCACCCTTGTGTTGCCTCAGCCTTGTCTGCCTGGTTGGCTGACATGTGGCTGAGCTGGCTGTGTGCGTTGCTGTGAAAAGAAGGCGCAGCGCCTCGGGTTAAAAAGATGTGATTCATTAATCAACGCTCCCCCTAGGGGGGATCCTGCCTGCTAGCAGCCCCCCTCTTTGCCCCCCCCCTTCTCCCTCCTGTTTTCCCATTCGACTGCATTGGGCAAACACACACACAGACACACACACACACATAAACAAATGCACACACACAGGCACACACACACTGTCTCTCTCTCACACACCTCTGCAAAAATATATATAAATATGCATGTTTGTTTGCTGGGCCTACTCTCTGGGGGCGTATCTCCAAATGAATCTGCTGGGTCACAGGCCTGACGAGGCTCTGAGGATAATTAGTTAAATACAGAGTGCTGGGGATTTTTATCTGAAAGCTCCAGATTTCTGCCGCCTCTCCGGCCTCTCCGGCCTCTCCGGCCTCTCCGGCCTCTCCCACCATTCATTTGCATGGCCCTCTTTGTCCGTGGGCAGCTTTTATTAATCAATGTCCGCTGTAACAGGGCCTGGTGTGGGCACTCATTGCTGTTTGCTTGTGTTTGTGTGTTTTACAGGAGCTACGTGGAGCTTTCCTTTCATTTGTCCCGCAGAGAAGAAGAGGACTGTTTTGGTTTGGTGCGAATGTCACCATACAAAGACTCTGGCAGGCATCTTCAAGACCGTGTGCCTTCAATTGCTTGGAGGACATTTCTCAAAATGCAATTCTCAGGCATGAGTGACGCACATTCTCACACCTCTGTTAACCATATTTTCTATGTTAGATCTTTCTAAGTACGTTCAGTGTGACTCACAAACAGCCCTCTGTAGTCTGTGACCCAGCTGCTCAGCTCTCATTGACCCAGACCATAGTTGGAGAGTCTCTAATGCTCTTACATTGTATCCAGTGTAGCAATCAAACCTGTATGCCCCGAGATTCAGAGGCCTGTATTCTGTGTTAAGAGCGATGTGTGGCGCTGAGAAGAACTGCTGTACCCTCCATACCCTCCCGTACCCTCGGCAGTCCTTTTAAGTGGCGCCGGCCCTCAAGGGCTGCAGATAAAAGGCGGCAGGCGTTGCAGTCAAAACACAGTTTAATGTGCTGTGGCTCTCAGCGACCCCGAGATCACATCCTTAATGGATGAGCTTTGGTGGGGGAGAAACATCAATGTCTGCTAAAAGGTTTCCAGCACGGTGAGCCCTCTACACTCTTAGAAAAAAGGGTTCCAAAAGGTCTCTGCGGCTGTCCCCATAGGAGAACCCTTTTTAGTTCCAGGTAGAACGCTCTGTGGGAACCAAAAGGGTTCTACATGGAAGCAAAAGGTTTTTTCCAAGCAGTTCTCCTATGGGGACAACCAAAGAATAATTTTTGGTTCTAGTTCTTTTTTTTAAGAGTGTAAAAGTCTGCTGTAAGCCAGTGGAGGATGCTAATAACCTGCTAATAACATTAGCAAAACGTAATTAAAAACATTTCTGCAACGTATCAAAGTATTATAGTTCGTATTAGACGCTGATGTGCTGATAACTTTAGCAAAAAGATGCTCAGACCTTTTCTCAAACTTTCCTGCGACGTTTAGTTAGGAGTTTAATAGCAGTATCAGACTATAGTTGGTGTGGGGCCTCATTGGCATCGCATGAAAGGAGGAGAGTATTTCATAGTGTTTTGGCGGTCAAGGTAAACAGCTAGTCCAAACACTCCTTTGTCTCTGTGTCATCAGGAAGCAGTATTTCTTCCCCTGTTTAGAGCAGAGCCATGTGGTGTGTGTAAACTCTGGGGCTCCGGTTCTTTGAGCTTGGCTTCTTATGGGGTGAGAGGAGATAGACTGGACGTATGACTTAGATCCACGGGCTCAGGGAGAGTCTGGTGGCTCGTTCCCAAGCCGGGGCTGGGTCTGTGGAAGTCCAAGAGCCTGAGCAGACCACTGAGAAAGAAACAGTTGGAGTTGAAGATATTCTGGGGAGTGTCCGGAGATAGGTCTGCTTGTCTTTTTAGGTCTTTAGAAACGCCACCATCTTGATTCTAAACCAACTAAACCATGCTTTTACCTCCAAAACTATGAACCATTAGCCAAGAGCAAGTAACTACTAGCCATAAACCATGGTAAAGTGAGGTGAGAGTCTTGATCTGGTCTCTCCTGGGGTCTAGTCGTACCTGATTGCATTGGGAATCAGAGTAGAATAGCAGTAATCACCAAAGAATAGGGCTTTATTGATGCATTTGGTGGCTGCAACAATATAAAAGAGCCACACTAATTCTGCTGGAACAACACATCAATCACTGGCCTCGTCTGCAGCCAGGGGCATTCCTGGATGTCTATTGATCAGCGGAGACTGCCACTTACCCTGGATTAGGCCTGCCTTACTGGGGAGGGGAAATCAATACAGGGGCCCTGGATACCCAGATACGGTGCACCGAGGCTGGGTTACTGTGGGGATCGTCGCCTCCCTGTTCCACTACCATCCATTATGACTACACTACATGGGGTCAAGACCCTTTTAGCATAGAGAATAGGTCTATTCTACTGGGGCCAACCATCACATTATCTCATAATCAAAATGTACCCGGTAGTGTTCCTTCCATCTGGCTTCCTGGGAATTTGTTCCAATTTCAACTGAAGACAAGAGAGATGGAAGGAGGGGAAAGGGGGAGGGAGAAAAAGTCCATGAAGAAGAAAATGATGAAATGTTGATTAAAGTGCAACAGATGGGTGTTGTTTGGATGAGGTGTGCGGCTGACAGAAGATGGACTCCGAGACGAGCGCTGCCAAATTGAAGAAGGTGTTAAATAAACACAGCAGGAGGAAGAAGAAGGGGGATCATTTTGGGGAGGAGGGGGCGGCGAAGAGGGTCTTAAGAGCTAAGAGCTTCTTCCTCTCATGTTTTTTCTATGGAGGCCCGAGACGTTCCCTCTCTCTCCTCTTTTACCCCGACAGTGGCTAGAACTAATTACCTGTAGGATTTACATCATTTACTTCACAGACACTGATGATTGCTCCTAAAATGCCGGTAATTACCTGTCAATTTGATATAATTGACAATAACAACAGCGGGCCGGGCACCGGAGGGAGGGAGGAGGGGGAGGAGGGGAGAGGGAGGAAGAAGAGGCAGGGAGGAGAAAGAGGAGGGAAGAGGAGGGGAGAGGAGAGGAGAGGGAGGACTGAGAAGACAGTCCCTCCTAATGAAATATAGACAGCACTGAGAGGACAGCACCTCCTAATGAAATATAGACAGCACTGAGAGGACAGCACCTCCTAATGAAATATAGACATCACTGAGAGGACAGTCCCTCCTAATGAAATATAGACAGCACTGAGAGGACAGCACCTCCTAATGAAATATAGACATCACTGAGAGGACAGCACCTCCTAATGAAATATAGACAGCACTGAGAGGACAGTCCCTCCTAATGAAATATAGACAGCACTGAGAGGACAGTCCCTCCTAATGAAATATAGACATCACTGAGAGGACAGTCCCTCCTAATGAAATATAGACAGCACTGAGAGGACAGTCCCTCCTAATGAAATATAGACAGCACTGAGAGGACAGTCCCTCCTAATGAAATATAGACAGCACTGAGAGGACAGCACCTCCTAATGAAATATAGACAGCACTGAGAGGACAGCACCTCCTAATGAAATATAGACAGCACTGAGAGGACAGTCCCTCCTAATGAAATATAGACAGCACTGAGAGGACAGTCCCTCCTAATGAAATATAGACATCACTGAGAGGACAGTCCCTCCTAATGAAATATAGACAGCACTGAGAGGACAGTCCCTCCTAATGAAATATAGACAGCACTGAGAGGACAGTCCCTCCTAATGAAATATAGACAGCACTGAGAGGACAGCACCTCCTAATGAAATATAGACATCACTGAGAGGACAGTCCCTCCTAATGAAATATAGACATCACTGAGAGGACAGCACCTCCTAATGAAATATAGACAGCACTGAGAGGACAGCACCTCCTAATGAAATATAGACAGCACTGAGAGGACAGTCCCTCCTAATGAAATATAGACATCACTGAGAGGACAGCACCTCCTAATGAAATATAGACAGCACTGAGAGGACAGTCCCTCCTAATGAAATATAGACAGCACTGAGAGGACAGTCCCTCCTAATGAAATATAGACAGCACTGAGAGGACAGTCCCTCCTAATGAAATATAGACAACACTGAGAGGACAGTCCCTCCTAATGAAATATAGACAGCACTGAGAGGACAGCACCTCCTAATGAAATATAGACAGCACTGAGAGGACAGTCTCCCCTAATGAAATATAGACAGCACTGAGAGGACAGTCCCTCCTAATGAAATATAGACAGCACTGAGAGGACAGCACCTCCTAATGAAATATAGACAGCACTGAGAGGACAGTCCCTCCTAATGAAATATAGACAGCACTGAGAGGACAGTCCCTCCTAATGAAATATAGACAGCACTGAGAGGACAGTCCCTCCTAATGAAATATAGACAGCACTGAGAGGACAGTCCCTCCTAATGAAATATAGACAGCACTGAGAGGACAGTCCCTCCTAATGAAATATAGACAGCACTGAGAGGACAGTCCCTCCTAATGAAATATAGACAGCACTGAGAGGACAGTCCCTCCTAATGAAATATAGACAGCACTGAGAGGACAGTCCCTCCTAATGAAATATAGACAGCACTGAGAGGACAGTCCCTCCTAATGAAATATAGACAGCACTGAGAGGACAGTCCCTCCTAATGAAATATAGACAGCACTGAGAGGACAGTCCCTCCTAATGAAATATAGACAGCACTGAGAGGACAGTCCCTCCTAATGAAATATAGACAGCACTGAGAGGACAGTCCCTCCTAATGAAATATAGACAGCACTGAGAGGACAGTCCCACCTAATGAAATATAGACAGCACTGAGAGGACAGCACCTCCTAATGAAATATAGACAGCACTGAGAGGACAGTCCCTCCTAATGAAATATAGACAGCACTGAGAGGACAGTCCCTCCTAATGAAATATAGACATCACTGAGAGGACAGTCCCTCCTAATGAAATATAGACAGCACTGAGAGGACAGTCCCTCCTAATGAAATATAGACAGCACTGAGAGGACAGTCCCTCCTAATGAAATATAGACAGCACTGAGAGGACAGTCCCTCCTAATGAAATATAGACAGCACTGAGAGGACAGTCCCTCCTAATGAAATATAGACAGCACTGAGAGGACAGTCCCTCCTAATGAAATATAGACAGCACTGAGAGGACAGTCCCTCCTAATGAAATATAGACAGCACTGAGAGGACAGTCCCTCCTAATGAAATATAGACAGCACTGAGAGGACAGTCCCTCCTAATGAAATATAGACAGCACTGAGAGGACAGTCCCTCCTAATGAAATATAGACAGCACTGAGAGGACAGTCCCTCCTAATGAAATATAGACAGCACTGAGAGGACAGTCCCTCCTAATGAAATATAGACAGCACTGAGAGGACAGTCCCTCCTAATGAAATATAGACAGCACTGAGAGACAGTCCCTCCTAATGAAATATAGACAGCACTGAGAGACAGTCCCTCCTAATGAAATATAGACTGCACTGAGAGGACAGTCCCTCCTAATGAAATATAGACAGCACTGAGAGGACAGTCCCTCCTAATGAAATATAGACAGCACTGAGAGGACAGTCCCTCCTAATGAAATATAGACAGCACTGAGAGGACAGTCCCTCCTAATGAAATATAGACAGCACTGAGAGGACAGTCCCTCCTAATGAAATATAGACAGCACTGAGAGGACAGTCCCTCCTAATGAAATATAGACAGCACTGAGAGGACAGTCCCTCCTAATGAAATATAGACAGCACTGAGAGGACAGTCCCTCCTAATGAAATATAGACAGCACTGAGAGGACAGTCCCTCCTAATGAAATATAGACAGCACTGAGAGGACAGTCCCTCCTAATGAAATATAGACAGCACTGAGAGGACAGTCCCTCCTAATGAAATATAGACAGCACTGAGAGGACAGTCCCTCCTAATGAAATATAGACAGCACTGAGAGGACAGTCCCCTCCTAATGAAATATAGACAGCACTGAGAGGACAGTCCCTCCTAATGAAATATAGACAGCACTGAGAGGACAGTCCCTCCTAATGAATATAGACAGCACTGAGAGGACAGTCCCTCCTAATGAAATATAGACAGCACTGAGAGGACAGTCCCTCCTAATGAAATATAGACAGCACTGAGAGGACAGTCCCTCCTAATGAAATATAGACAGCACTGAGAGGACAGTCCCTCCTAATGAAATATAGACAGCACTGAGAGGACAGTCCCTCCTAATGAAATATAGACAGCACTGAGAGGACAGTCCCTCCTAATGAAATATAGACAGCACTGAGAGGACAGTCCCTCCTAATGAAATATAGACAGCACTGAGAGGACAGTCCCTCCTAATGAAAATATAGACAGCACTGAGAGGACAGTCCCTCCTAATGAAATATAGACAGCACTGAGAGGACAGTCCCTCCTAATGAAATATAGACAGCACTGAGAGGACAGCACCTCCTAATGAAATATAGACATCACTGAGAGGACAGCACCTCCTAATGAAATATAGACAGCACTGAGAGGACAGTCCCACCTAATGAAATATAGACATCACTGAGAGGACAGTCCCTCCTAATGAAATATAGACAGCACTGAGAGGACAGTCCCTCCTAATGAAATATAGACAGCACTGAGAGGACAGCACCTCCTAATGAAATATAGACAGCACTGAGAGGACAGTCACCTCCTAATGAAATATAGACAGCACTGAGAGGACAGTCCCTCCTAATGAAATATAGACAGCACTGAGAGGACAGTCCCTCCTAATGAAATATAGACAGCACTGAGAGGACAGTCCCTCCTAATGAAATATAGACAGCACTGAGAGGACAGTCCCTCCTAATGAAATATAGACAGCACTGAGAGGACAGTCCCTCCTAATGAAATATAGACAGCACTGAGAGGACAGTCCCTCCTAATGAAATATAGACAGCACTGAGAGGACAGTCCCTCCTAATGAAATATAGACAGCACTGAGAGGACAGCACCTCCTAATGAAATATAGACATCACTGAGAGGACAGCACCTCCTAATGAAATATAGACAGCACTGAGAGGACAGTCCCTCCTAATGAAATATAGACAGCACTGAGAGGACAGTCCCTCCTAATGAAATATAGACAGCACTGAGAGGACAGTCCCTCCTAATGAAATATAGACATCACTGAGAGGACAGTCCCTCCTAATGAAATATAGACAGCACTGAGAGGACAGCACCTCCTAATGAAATATAGACAGCACTGAGAGGACAGCACCTCCTAATGAAATATAGACAGCATGTGTGGCAATAATTAACTGACTTTCCTAGTTAAATAAACGTAAAAAAAATAAAAAATAAAAATAATTTGTGTGGCTAAGGTTCCGACGGATGAACAGATGGATGGACAGACGGACAGACACAGACAAACAAATGAGAGAAAGAGTGACAGACAGATGTCCAAACACACACACACATATACACACACATTCTAAGGTAAGAGGCCAAGGTCAGTTGTTCATTGACGCTGACGTGTTTCTACTCTGGATAAAAGGATAAATGGTACAGGTACAGGGAGGGCTACAACGGACGAGGCAGTGTGTCATTAAAAGATATGTGTGCTATTGAATTCCAACACATTCAAAGTCACTGACGATAATTGTCACAAAGGAATGTCTCTCTGGCGTAATGTGAAAGGTCATGGGCCATCCCCTTGTCTCTCGTCAGCGTTTACGGTGCACTATAGCAGGGGACGAAGCAGCAGTATCTTTCCATTAGTGTTTCAGTAGGAAACGGCTGAGGGGAATTGGACTATGTTTCATGGCTGTCTGGTGAGAGCTTTACAAACAGAGAGGGGGGACTAGTGAGTGGATCATATAGTGGTCCATGAAGTAAGTAAGTAAGTGTGTGTGTGTGTGTGTGTCTGTGTCTGTGTGTGCGTGCATGCATGCGTGCGTGCGTGCTTGCGAGCGAGCGTGTGTGTGTGTGTTTGTGTGTGTGTGTGTCTGTGTGTGTGTGTGAGTGTATGCTGTTCTCTGATAACCGCTACCCCTCCACACACCATAAAGATCAGCCCAAATCCCCCACAGCCCTCTATCAGACTACTCCAGCAAGTCCATCATGCTCTAACACGCCAGTAAACATGCCAGAGATGAAGCACTACGGGGTGTTGAGGGGACGTCCACCCCATCCTACAGGCACAGGGGTTAACGTTTCCCCGTTGACGCTGTAGAAATGATCCATTGGCCGTCTTGTAGCATCTCAAGGTAATCCTTCATCTGGTGGAACAAGGTCTGCATTCCAAATGGCACGACATAGGGAAGAGGGTGCCATTTGGGACGGAGCAGGTCTGAGCATCTGTATAGGGGCTGTCCCTGTGGAACGGGGCTTCTACTGCACTGTGTACACTACAGCCATGAATCATACACAGAACATAAATAAACTGTGTACACTACAGCCATGAATCATACACAGAACATAAATAAACTATGTACACTACAGCCATGAATCATACACAGAACATAAATAAACGATGTACACTACAGCCATGAATCATACACAGAACATAAATAAACGGTGTACACTACAGCCATGAATCATACACAGAACATAAATAAATTATGTACACTACAGCCATGAATCATACACAGAACATAAATAAACTATGTACACTACAGCCATGAATCATACACAGAACATAAATAAATGATGTACACTACAGCCATGAATCATACACAGAACATAAATAAACTGTGTACACTACAGCCATGAATCATACACAGAACGTAAATAAACGGTGTACACTACAGCCATGAATCATACACAGAACATAAATAAACTGTGTACACTACAGCCATGAATCATACACAGAACATAAATAAACTATGTACACTACAGCCATGAATCATACACAGAACATAAATAAATGATGTACACTACAGCCATGAATCATACACAGAACATAAATAAACTGTGTACACTACAGCCATGAATCATACACAGAACGTAAATAAACGGTGTACACTACAGCCATGAATCATACACAGAACATAAATAAACTATGTACACTACAGCCATGAATCATACACAGAACATAAATAAATGATGTACACTACAGCCATGAATCATACACAGAACATAAATAAACTGTGTACACTACAGCCATGAATCATACACAGAACGTAAATAAACGGTGTACACTACAGCCATGAATCATACACAGAACATAAATAAACTGTGTACACTACAGCCATGAATCATACACAGAACATAAATAAACTATGTACACTACAGCCATGAATCATACACAGAACATAAATAAACTGTTTACACTACAGCCATGAATCATACACAGAACATAAATAAACTGTTTACACTACAGCCATGAATCATACACAGAACATAAATAAACTGTGTACACTACAGCCATGAATCATACACAGAACATAAATAAACTGTTTACACTACAGCCATGAATCATACACAGAACATAAATAAACTGTGTACACTACAGCCATGAATCATACACAGAACATAAATAAACTGTTTACACTACAGCCATGAATCATACACAGAACGTAAATAAACTATGTACACTACAGCCATGAATCATACACAGAACGTAAATAAACTGTTTACACTACAGCCATGAATCATACACAGAACATAAATAAACTGTGTACACTACAGCCATGAATCATACACAGAACGTAAATAAACTGTGTACACTACAGCCATGAATCATACACAGAACGTAAATAAACTATGTACACTACAGCCATGAATCATACACAGAACATAAATAAACTGTGTACACTACAGCCATGAATCATACACAGAACATAAATAAAATGTGTACACTACAGCCATGAATCATACACAGAACATAAATAAACTGTTTACACTACAGCCATGAATCATACACAGAACGTAAATAAACTATGTACACTACAGCCATGAATCATACACAGAATGTAAATAAACTGTTTACACTACAGCCATGAATCATACACAGAACGTAAATAAACTGTTTACACTACAGCCATGAATCATACACAGAACATAAATAAACTGTGTACACTACAGCCATGAATCATACACAGAACATAAATAAACTATTTACACTACAGCCATGAATCATACACAGAACGTAAATAAACTATGTACACTACAGCCATGAATCATACACAGAATGTAAATAAACTGTTTACACTACAGCCATGAATCATACACAGAACGTAAATAAACTGTTTACACTACAGCCATGAATCATACACAGAACATAAATAAACTGTTTACACTACAGCCATGAATCATACCCAGAACATAAATAAACTGTGTACACTACAGCCATGAATCATACACAGAACAGAAATAAACTGTGTACACTACAGCCATGAATCATACACAGAACGTAAATAAACTATGTACACTACAGCCATGAATCATACACAGAACATAAATAAACTGTGTACACTACAGCCATGAATCATACACAGAACATAAATAAACTGTGTACACTACAGCTATGAATCATATATTGCTACTGTACTGTATGGAGGGAGAGAGAGAGAGAGAGAGAGAGGGAGGCCAGATTGCATCCCCCCATACACGAGAGCACACTTTCAATGCGAACAAACCCACACTCACACACCCACACACACGCACACACACGCACACATCCACACACACACACCCACACACACGCACACACACACACACACCAAAGTGAATGGTGGTCTCTCCCTTGGCTAGAGACAATACTTGGATGTCTGCCCACAGCAACTGACAGGGACATGACACACAGCCAACACTGACAATCATACACTGTCACCTGGGAGACAGAGGAGGGAAGGAGAGGAGGAGAGAAGTGGTATAGAGTGGTATAGGTAGGCAGCGAGAGAGAGAGACAGTGAAAGGGAGAGAGAGAGAGACAGAGAGAGAGTCAGAAAGAGAGAGAAAGAGAGAGAGAAAGAGTGAGAGAGACAGAGACAGGTCGAGAGAGAAAGAGATTGAGAGAGAGAGAGAGAGAGAGAGAGAGAGAGAGACAGGTAGAGAGAGAAAGAGATTGAGAGAGAGAGAGAGAGAGAGAGAGAGAGAGAGAGAGAGAGAGAAAGAGAGACAGAGAGAGAGAGAGAGATGGAGAGACAGAGAGAGGGATAGCGGACAGTTTTGAGATGCAGACTTATGCAGAGAGAGCGAAAGGCAGAGGGAAGGAGAGGAGGAGAGAAATAGAACAGCAGGCCATCTGTTGTCTCTAACTGAGTTGGCCCTTCATTTGAGAAGCAGAGATATGTACACTTATGTTGTTCCATTCCCAGGCCTCTACAGGGAAATGAACGACGAGATTAGCATAAACAGGAGGCCGGCGTGGCTGTTCCTGACACCCTGTTTTCTGGGGGCGGACGAGGGAGTGGGCACACAAACAAACACACACACACACACACACACAAAGACAGACACATGGTCAGGTTGAGGGGTGGAGGGTGGAGGGTTCAGAAGTTTAGCGACGCCTCGTCTCGGTAACGAAGAGAGACAGCTGCGGTCAACACTAATTAAATACCTGTACATCTGCTCCAGTGTGTGTGTGTGTGTGTGTGTGTGTGTGTGTGTGTGTGTGTGTGTGTGTGTGTGTGTGTGTGTGTGTGTTTTATCCCCATATAGATGGTCTCTTCGATAATGCAACTAAAACTCCAGTCTGTCATAAAATAATCTCTCAAACCCTAAAGTGAAGTTTACCACTATTGCTTTAATGTGATATTGTTAATCTCATGAATATTGTTGTTGTAGTTGCTGTTCATGGTAATCCCATGTCCACTACTACTATTACTGCTGCTGTTGGTCCCACCATTTTGTTATATGTATACTTTGACAATGTAAGTCATTTAACTTGCCAGGTCAATAAAGCATATTGAATTGAAATGTGGGTGTGTGAGAGAGAGAGAGAGAGAGAGAGAGAGAAAGAGAGAGAGAGAGAGAGAGAGAGAGAGAGAGAGAAGGAGAAGGAGAAGGAGAGAGAGACTTTGACTTTTTGTCTTTCTGTCACGACTTCCACCGAAGGTGGCTCCTCTCCCTGTTCGGGCGGTGCTCGGCGGTTGTCGTCGCCGGCCTACTAGCTGCCACCGATCCCATTTTCCTTTTCGTTTAGCACTGTCTGGTTTGTCACCTGTGTCTTGTTGTATCTGATTCGGTGGGTTTATATTTCCCCGCTGCAGGTTAGGCTGTGTGCGGGATTGTTACTAATTAGTACGGTAAGGGGTGCGTGCCTGCACCACAGGATTTTGTTTCGTTTTTGTGCGGTATGTGTTTTACCGTGGACATTTGTGTTCGCTAGTATTCGGAGTCGAGGTTTCGCCTCTGTGTGAACTTAATTCCTGTCCCTGTGGGTGGAGGCTACATTTCGTGCGGTTACCTTTTGTGTTTGTGCTGTGCCTTTGGGATCGCCTGTATTAAAACATTTGATTCTCTGGAACCCATCTGCTCTCCTGCTCCTGATTCCACACACACCCCTGCAAGAGGATTGTTACACTTTCTTTACTGAAACATTCTCATTTCATTTTAACCCCCCCCTTAAAAATAAAACCCCCAAATATATCCTGTACTGCATACATGTACCATGCTCACCTTTCCATCTACCACACGATACAAACCAACATCACAATACCCAAAACAATACCCACTCCTACAACCGTATATCCAAAACATCTTCCCCAGCTATACAGACAGCCCCCAACACACCATATCTCCTCAAAAATCTCCACACTTTTTATCATTTTATAGAACTCAAACTCAACCCTAAGGCGCGCAGAGACCATCCCATTAAACAATAGTAAAGGGTCTGTTATCCCCCCACCTTTGACCCTGTTCCTCCTTGTTAGCCAAATAGCTAACTTTGCTTAAACAAACAGAAGATTCAACAAAACACATTTGGCCTTCTCCTTACTCGAATACCTGTATCCCATTATAAACATCCCAACAGTAAAAACCTCCCCCAACCTCTCACACAGACATTCCAACAGAGACATTAACCTGTCTGGGCTAGGGGGCAGTATTTTCACGGCCGATTAAAAAACATACTTGATTTAAACTGGTTACTACTCTTGCCCAGAAACGAGAATATGCATATTATTAGTAGAGTTGGATGGAAAACACTCTGAAGTTTCTAAAACTGTTTGAATGGTGCCTGTGAGTGTAACAGAATTCATATGGCAGGCAAAAACCTGAGAAAATTCCAAGCAGGAAGTGGCCTGTCTCAGAATTTGTAGTTCTTCTTTTGGTTCTCTATCGAAACTACAGTATCTCTGGGGTTACGTAGCACTTTCTAAGGCTTCCATTGGCTCTCAAAAGCCTTCAGAAAGCGGATTGAGGCGTATCCTGTCTCTGGGCAGATAATAGGAGCTCAGTTTGTCAGTGGTCTGCCTGGTGACTAAGAGATTGGATATGCTCGTTCACGAGACCTCGCTGTTTTTTTATTTTCCTCTTTGAATGATTACACTATTGTCCGGTTGGAATATTATAGCTATTTTACGAGAAAAATACCATAAAAATTGATTTTAAACAGCGTTTGACATGCTTCTAAGTACGGTAATGGAACATTTTGAATTTTTTTGTCTCGAAATGCGCTCGCGCATGCGCTCGAGGTATTTGGACATAACTATGGATTATTTGGAACAAAAACAACATTTCTTGTGGAAGTAGCAGTCCTGGGAGTGCATTCTGACGAAGATCAGCAAAGGTAATACCATTTTTCTAATACTAATTCTGAGTTTAGTGTGCCCCGAAGTTGGCGGGTGTCAAAATAGCTAGCCGTGATGGCTGAGCTATGTACTCAGAATATTGCAAAATGTGCTTTCGCCGAAAAGCTATTTTAAAATCTGACATAGCGATTGCATAAAGGAGTTCTGTATCTATAATTCTTAAAATAATTGTTATGTATTTTGTCAACGTTTATGATGAGTAATTTAGTAAATTTACTGGAAGTTTTCGGTGGGGATACATTTTCTGAACATCACACGCCAATGTAAAAAGCTGTTTTTTTATATAAATATGAACTTGATTGAACAAAACATGCATGAATTATTGTATAACATAATGTCCTAGGAATGTCATCTGATGAAGATCATCAAAGGTTAGTGCTTCATTTAGCTGTGTTTTGGGTTTGTGTGACATATGCTAAATGACGTAAATGTAAATGTAAATATAGGCTTGCTTGGAAAATGGCTGTGTGATTATTTTGGGCTATGTACTCTCCTAACATAATCTAATGTTTTGCTTTCGCTGTAAAGCCTTTTTGAAATCGGACAATGTGGTTAGATTAACGAGAGTCTTATCTTTAAAATGGTGTAAAATAGTTGTATGTTTGAAAAATTGAAATTATTGCATTTTTTTAGGTTTTTGTATTTCGCGCCACGCTGTTGAATAGAGTGGGACGGTGACGTCCCACCTAGCCCATAGAGGTTAATGGCATTAACCTGGTACACACAGAAAACACGTGAATCACAGTTTCTTTCATTTTACAGAAAGGACACCCCAACCCGACTCCCGGTTCAACCCGTGCCAACCAGCTGTTAGTGGCCAGGGCTCCATGTAGAACCCTCCACTGGAGGTTCCCTGACCTCTTTGGTACTGGGGGTTTGTAGAGCCCCCTCCATCTAAAACCCACCATACTCTCTGCCCCACATACCCCCTGCCACTGATGCGCCTTCACTCCTGTTAGGCTCCTAATGTTCCTAACCTTAACGCAGAGGTTGTAGAGGGCTTTACCTCCCACCCTTTCAAACTCCCCCAGGCTCGGAGTGTTAAAATCTAACAAGTCCTCCAGACCCCCTTGCCAGTCTCCAGTCTCTGCCATCACCTGCAGTGGCGGAAACATTGGTGGCCCCTCTCCCTTTGGCCACTCAAACATCCCCCTTACCGGCTCAGACAGTGCCTCCTTGACTTCCTCCAGGAATCTCTCCAGCAGCCTAAGAGACGTTATTCCTGTTTGTTGTGCCAAGACTTCCGGGGTTTTCTACCCCTCCTCTCCCAGCAGTCTCAGGTCACCCAGCCTTTGTAAACCCGCCGCCATCAGTTGCCTCTGCAGAGTGGCCGACTGAACCAATCTCAAAGGGATGGCTGGGTTGTGGAAGATAGGCTCCTCCCACACCCACAGCCCAGGCTCCACACCCCGTTCTCGTGTGGGCCTTAGCAGCTGCCAGGCCCTCAGCATTGCAGAGTAAAAATCTGAGAGACCTGCTGTACTCAGCCTCTCCAGCTTCATGAGGAACAGCTGCCGGTCCAACCCTAATCCGCGAGCTCTCCTCAGCAGCGTGCATGCTGGTTCCCTCCAGCCAACATCAGTATGGTACAGCAGTCTCTGCACCGCCTTTAGCCGGAAAGCAGCCATCCTGCTCTCCAGTTCCACCAGGCCCTGTCCTCCTTCGTGGACGGTCATGTACAACACTGCCGTCCTCAGCCAGTGATGGCCGGACCAGAAGAAGTCCACCAGCTTGTGTTGCAGGTCTGCGAGCAGACCGGCGGGGGGGTTGAGGACAGCCAGTTTATGCCACAGGGAAGATGCCACCAGGTTGTTAATTATCAGCACCCTCCCTCTATATGACACTTGGGACAGCAGCCCCTCCCAGTTCTTCCTGACCGACTTCTCCCAGCCCAGGTACACCCCCAACACTTTAAGCCCTTCTCAACCCCACTGCAAACCCCCTGGAAGCAGAGGAGGAGCCTTATCCCCCCATGCCCCACATAACAGAGCTTTACTCTTGCCCCAGTTTACCTTAGCTGATGAAGCTCCCTCGTACACCTTCAGACTGGTCTCTAGTGCCTGCCTATCTTGACCATCCCTGACCATCACAGAAACATCATCTGCATATGCTGACACTGCTATTCCTGTCACCACTTCCATGCCTGTCCAGCACACTCCCTGCAGTCTCCTGCGTAGCAGTCCTAAAAAAGGCTAAATGGCTAGTGTGTATAACTGCCCAGATAGAGGGCATCCTTGTCTAATGCCCCGTCTCACCCAGACTGGCCTACTGAGCCCCCCTCCCACCTTGACCATACATGACCCCCCAGCATACAACAGCTTCACACAGGTCAAAAAGCGTATCCCAAACCCAAACACAGACATCACATTAAACAGATACTCATGGTCCACTCTATCAAAAGCCTTCTCTTGATCTAAAGAGACCAGTCCAAAGTTCACATTAGAACCTCTCGACAAGTCCAACATGTCCAACATGTCCCTAATTAAGAACAAGTTGCCCATGATTGAGCATCCCGGTTCACAATATGTTTGGTCCTTATGTACTATCGAGTCCAAATGGGACTTCAGTCTGTTAGAGAGGACCTTGGCAAATATCTTGTTGTCCGCACAGAGTAATGCCACAGGCCTCCAGTTCTTAAGTTCACACAAGTCCCCTTTTTTGGGAAGGAGAGTCAGAGCCACCTGACGGCAGCTCATCGGCAACTCTCCTATTGCATTAACCCTCCACCACAGAAAATAATCAAGAAAGTTAGTTAGGACAGAGCCCTCCACACCAAACACAAAAAATTCCAGCATGCACTGCAAGAGAGAGAGAGAGAGAGAGAGAGGAGAGAGAGAGAATGAGAGAGAGAGAAGGAGAGAGAGAGAAGGAAAGAGAGAAAGAGAGAGAGAAGGAGAGAGAGAGAGAGAAGGAGAGAGAGAAGGAGAGAGAGAAGGAGAGCCCTTAGGGCCCAGGCTGGCCCTCTGGAGGCCCATATCTTCATGCATTAGTAAGGAGCCACACACACAGAGACACAAGCACAGACACAGACACAAGCACAGACACAATCACAGACACCGACACAAGCACAGACACAGACATACGCAGACACATACACAAGCACAGACACAATCACAGACACAGACAGACACAAGCACAAGCACAAGCACAGACACAGACACAAGCACAAGCACAGACACAGACACAGACACAGACACAAGCACAGACACAAGCACAAGTACAGACACAGACACAAGCACAAGCACAGACACAATCACAGACTCTGGCTCTACTCTGGCTGACCATGTTAAATATTAACCACCAGAAATACTATGTACTGACACACATAGTGGATGACTGAGGATGCAACACACACACAGTGGATGACTGAGGATGTAACACACACACAGTGGATGACTGAGGATGCAACACACACACAGTGGATGACTGAGGATGCAACACATACATAGTGGATGACTGAGGATGCAACACACACACAGTGGATGACTGAGGATGCAACACACACACAGTGGATGACTGAGGATGCAACACACACATAGTGGATGACTGAGGATGCAACACACACACAGTGGATGACTGAGGATGCAACACACACACAGTGAATGACTGAGGATGCAACACACACACAGTGGATGACTGAGGATGCAACACACACACAGTGGATGACTGAGGATGCAACACACACACAGTGGATGACTGAGGATGCAACACACACAGTGGATGACTGAGGATGTAACACACACACAGTGGATGACTGAGGATGCAACACACACACAGTGGATGACTGAGGATGCAACACACACAGTGGATGACTGAGGATGCAACACACACACAGTGGATGACTGAGGATGCAACACACACACAGTGGATGACTGAGGATGCAACACACACACAGTGGATGACTGAGGATGCAACACACACACAGTGGATGACTGATGATGCAACACACACACAGTGGATGACTGAGGATGCAACACACACACACCAACAACAAAAAACACATCCTGCAATCACACGAAAGACTCCGAGACTCCCTATTCTGTCTCTCTTCCTTAGCTCCTCGCTACGCCACACACACACACACAGACACACACCCTCACAGTGACCCCTTCCCATGGCCCTCCATGGGCCGGTGGCAGCTTTAATTGCTGTGGTCAGTGTCGTGACCCCCTGAGGGGTCATCTCATTAAGCTGATTGTCGCTGGGTGACTTCACCACAGCTCTCCTCTCTGCTGCTCCTCATCCGCTGCCACTGTGTCACTGCTGTGGTGGTCATATTAGTGGGGGAGAGACTGGCACACACACGCACACACACACGCATGCACGAACACACACACACACACACAGACACACACACACACACACACTTTCTATCTCTCTAACCCAAACACACACACACACACACACAGACACAAACTCACACACAGACACTCTCTCTATCTCTCTAACCCAAACACGCACGCACACACACACACACACACACACACACACACACACACACACACACACACACACACACACACACACACACACACACACACACACACACACACACACTCTCTATCTCTCTAACTCAAACACACATGCACACAGCCCACAGCCACACTGAGACCCAGCATTGCTACGGCCACAGCCTGGAGGTAAATGTCCCGTCTACTGAGTGACTGCTAATAGAGGCCTTAATGTACAAACAGTATGCATAGGAGCTGTGCTGCATATACACTCCATAACTCAACCACCACCGCGGCGGCGGAGGAGGAGGAAGAGGAGGAGAGACCATAACCACCACAACGACACACTTCATTGTGCTCATAATTGGTGGGAGCTCATGCATGCATAAACCAATCATGAGTGTTGCGTTGTGTGTTAGGGTCCTGCCCTGAGGGCGAGGCGGAATAAATCATTCCCCCTCTCCATTGTGCTTAACCCTTGACCTTTTGGGAGCCGCTGCAGAGGGGAGTAAGGTTGACTCTAGACTACTGTACCTACCAATCCGGCCCTGACCAGTAGAGAGGGGAAGGGGAGTCTGCCTGGGCGTTTATTGACATAGATTTACCACAGCTGGACGGGCTGGAGGCAGTGTTGTGATAGGCTGTGACATTGGGGATAGAAGACAGAGTCTCTTCTATTGTGATTGTGTTGGGAGCAGCGCATTCTGAAGTCAAATCAACGTGAACACAATACTGTCAGGGGTGTGGAAGTAATGTGGCCATCGCAACACATTCATTTGTGTGGCAGAGTGTGTGTGTGTGTGTGTGTGTGTGTGTGTGTGTGTGTGTGTGTGTGTGTGTGTGTGTGTGTGTGTGTGTGTGTGTGTGTGTGTGTGTGTGTGTGTGTGTGTGTGTGTGTGAGAGCGTACGTGTCCTCAAGACACCCAACCTGACGATAGGAGAGTGCCTGCTACACACTGCAGGGCTGAGGAGTCAGACAAGTGTTGATTAAAACCCATTATCAAGTAGAAGGCAAATTAAAAAGCCTGCGTCTGTCTGAAGGAAACTGGAATGACGATTGGATAGGTTTTATTTTATACTAAGAACATTTGTTTTGTGTTTTAAACAAAATGGTGAACAATAAATATTTCACACAAAGGAATCAAAGTGTACTGAAAGTGAAATTAATGGAAGAAAACAGTTTAAAAAAAATAGGACCACAATATCAATCACACATGACTTAAAACACTATGAAGCCATTCATGTCTTTCTATTGGTTCATTATCTATGAGGAACTGTCTGCTACAACACACTCAGATCTACATAACACAAGAACAGCTGCCGTCCGCCCAATCACTGTATATCTGCTTTACAAAAAGAACCCTATTCCCTGTACAGTCCACTACTTTTAACCAAGGCCCTGGTCCAAAGTAGTGCACTACATAGGGAATAGGGTGCCATTTGGGCTGCAGCCTGTTTCCAGATAATCTCGTCATATGTTTAGGTCATCTATTGTGTCAACACTCAACACTGAGGGGATATCATGCATGCATGGGTTCAAATCAATAGCACTGCGTGGCCCAGACGTGCGCTAGCTATTAGCTAGCCTCATCAATCACAACATAGTTGACTCCAGGAGCTATCCCAGGGGTCCCTGCTGCCAGACCTACTATCGGACTGAGGGGGGAAATGCCTTGGTGTGTTTGAGTGAGTCTCCCTGTAAAGTAGGGAGGGGTAGTTATGGAGGTGGGGAAGGACCATACAACGCCACTTAAATGAAGGAGAAGCACACACGCACACACACACACACACACACACACACACACACACACACACACACACACACACACACACACACCCTGGAGCAGTCTTCTATCCAGGAAGGGGCACTTTGTGTATGAACCCCCCCCCCCCCCCAGACTAAGGGGACTGAGTATAGAGCTGGTGGGTTGGGGGAGGGGGGAGTAGGCTTTTCCTAAGTGAGGCACTTCAGCTCTTAACGTCCCCTCCCACTTGACGCTTGTGTATCCTAGCCTAGCAGGTCAATACCCCCCCAGCCCCCACCCCACCCCCCACTAAAATATGCATGAGTCTATGGGTGTGAATACCACAGGAGACCTGGAGGTTCTAAGTGAGACCCGCTCCCCAGGATTAGGGCTAAATGCTTTACCTAACTACTCCTCCCTCTCATCCAGCCTGTCTCCTCCCTCTCTTCCAGAATGACATACGCTTCCATACATCCTCATCCCTCCAGGGCTCGTACATTATATTCCCAAATACACGGTATTCCCTTCTATAGCAAATCCCAACTCCCAACTCCAAGGTTTAGGCTGGGGTAACTCTCGGGGAGCCATGAGATGATCCTATAACCCCAGTCACAATAATAACCCCAGTCACAATAATGACCCCAGTCACTATCATAACCCCCAGTCACTATAATAACCCGTCACTATAATAACCCCAGTCACAATAATAACCCCAGTCACAATAATAACCCCAGTCACTATAATAACCCCAGTCACAATAATAACCCCAGTCACAATAATAACCCCAGTCACTATAGTAACCCCAGTCACAATAATAACCCCAGTCACTATAATAACCCCAGTCACTATAATAACCCCGGTCACTATAGTAACCCCAGTCACTATAATAACCCCAGTCACTATCATAACCCCAGTCACTATCATAACCCCCAGTCACTATAATAACCCCAGTCACTATAGTAACCCCAGTCACTATAGTAACCCCAGTCACTATAATAACCCCAGTCACTATAATAACCCCCGGTCACTATAATAACACGTCACTATAATAACCCCCGGTCACTATAATAACCCCAGTCACTATAATAACCCCAGTCACTATAATAACCCCAGTCACTATCATAACCCCAGTCACTATAATAACCCCAGTCACAATAATTACCCCAGTCACAATAATAACCCCAGTCACAATAATAACCCCAGTCACAATAATAACCCCAGTCACTATAGTAACCCCAGTCACTATAATAACCCCAGTCACTATAGTAACCCCAGTCACTATAATAACCCCAGTCACTATAATAACCCCAGTCACTATAATAACCCCAGTCACTATAGTAACCCCCAGTCACTATAATAACCCGTCACTATAGTAACCCCCAGTCACTATAATAACCCCAGTCACTATAATAACCTCAGTCACTATAATAACCTCAGTCACTATAACAACACCAGTCACTATAGCAACCCCCAGTCACTATAGTAACCCCAGTCACTATATTAACCCCCAGTCACTATAATAACCCCCAGTCAATATAGTAACCCCCAGTCACTATAGTAACCCCAGTCACTATACTAACCCCAGTCACTATAGTAACCTCCAGTCACTATAATATCCCCCTGTCACTACAATAACCCCAGTCATTATAATAACCCCAGTCACTACAATAACCCCAGTCACTACAATAACCCCAGTCACTATAGTAACCCCCAGTCACTATAATAACCCCCAGTCACTATAATAACCCCAGTCACTATAATAACCCCAGTCACTATAGTAACCCCCAGTCACTATAATAACCCCCAGTCACTATAATAACCCCAGTCACTATGATAACCCCCAGTCACTATGATAACCCCAGTCACTATAGTAACCCCCAGTCACTATAATAACCCCAGTCACTATAATAACCCCAGTCACTATAGTAACCCCCAGTCACTATAATAACCCCCAGTCACTATAATAACCCCAGTCACTATGATAACCCCCAGTCACTATGATAACCCCAGTCACTATAGTAACCCCCAGTTACTATGATAACCCCCAGTTACTATATTAACCCCCAGTCACTATAATAACCCCCAGTCACTATAATAAGCCCCAGTCACTATGATAACCCCAGTCACTATGATAACCCCAGTCACTATGATAACCCCCAGTCACTATGATAACCCTAGTCACTCCTGTTCTGTTCTCTTCTTCTTTACACTATCTTAGCGTAGAGGTTAGTGTTTTAAAACTCTGGGATGGGAAGTCGTTTTCCTGAGCAGGGGGAGCTCTGGGCCGATTAATCTTTCATGAGCCCAAATGGCCTCCTTCTCCAGCCCAGCTGCCGAGAGCCAGGCAGGCTTTTAGCGATGGGGAAGTGCAGCTGAACAAGAGATGGAGCCACTCGCACCAAACTGGACCAGGAAAAGACAGCGGTGGAAGAGACCACATGAATGAAGAAGCACTGCCACATTATAGGTCAATCGGACTGTCGGAATCAAATACCCATCTTGTATTAACTAGTCTCTATGTCCCTGTCAGAAGACATGGTATAGTAGTAGTGTTGTATTAACTAGTCTCTACGTCCCTGTCAGAAGACATGGTACAGTAGTAGTGTTGTATTAACTAGTCTCTACGTCCCTGTCAGAAGACATGGTACAGTAGTAGTGTTGTATTAACTAGTCTCTACGTCCCTGTCAGAAGACATGGTACAGTAGTAGTGTTGTATTAACTAGTCTCTACGTCCCTGTCAGAAGACATGGTACAGTAGTAGTGTTGTATTAACTAGTCTCTACGTCCCTGTCAGAAGACATGGTACAGTAGTAGTGTTGTATTAACTAGTCTCTACGTCCCTGTCAGAAGACATGGTACAGTAGTAGTGTTGTATTAACTAGTCTCTACGTCCCTGTCAGAAGACATGGTACAGTAGTAGTGTTGTATTAACTAGTCTCTACGTCCCTGTCAGAAGACATGGTACAGTAGTAGTGTTGTATTAACTAGTCTCTACGTCCCTGTCAGAAGACATGGTACAGCAGTAGTGTTGTATTAACTAGTCTCTACGTCCCTGTCAGAAGACATGGTACAGTAGTAGTGTTGTATTAACTAGTCTCTACGTCCCTGTCAGAAGACATGGTACAGTAGTAGTGTTGTATTAACTAGTCTCTACGTCCCTGTCAGAAGACATGGTACAGTAGTAGTGTTGTATTAACTAGTCTCTACGTCCCTGTCAGAAGACATGGTACAGTAGTAGTGTTGTATTAACTAGTCTCTACGTCCCTGTCAGAAGACATGGTACAGTAGTAGTGTTGTATTAACTAGTCTCTAAGTCCCTGTCAGAAGACATGGTACAGTAGTAGTGTTGTATTAACTAGTCTCTACGTCCCTGTCAGAAGACATGGTACAGTAGTAGTGTTGTATTAACTAGTCTCTACGTCCCTGTCAGAAGACATGGTACAGTAGTAGTGTTGTATTAACTAGTCTCTACGTCCCTGTCAGAAGACATGGTACAGTAGTAGTGTTGTATTAACTAGTCTCTACGTCCCTGTCAGAAGACATGGTATAGTAGTAGTGTTATATTAACTAGTCTCTATGTCCCTGTCAGAAGACATGGTAGAGAATGAATTACAGGGGGCAGTTTGGAAAAAACGAATCCCGTCCAAATCATCCTCTGGAATAATGGACATTCTAGAGTATTAATTACATAACCAACATTATCTAGTAATACTAGCCCCGTGCAAATAGGGCTTAACTATTCTACCCCATGTTATTCCATATCACCATCTAACTATTCTACCCCATGTTATTCTATATCACCATCTAACTATTCTACCCCATGTTATTCCATATCACCATCTAACTGTTCTACCTCATGTTATTCTATATCACCATCTAACTATTCTACCCCATGTTATTCCATATCACCATCTAACTATTCTACCCCATGTTATTCCATATCACCATCTAACTATTCTACCCCATGTTATTCTATATCACCATCTAACTATTCTACCCCATGTTATTCCATATCACCATCTAACTGTTCTACCTCATGTTATTCCATATCACCATCTAACTGTTCTACCTCATGTTATTCCATATCACCATCTAACTGTTCTACCCAATGTTATTCCATATCACCATCTAACTATTCTACCTCATGTTATTCCATATTACCATCTAACTATTCTACCCCATGTTATTCCATATCACCATCTAACTGTTCTACCTCATGTTATTCCATATCACCATCTAACTGTTCTACCCAATGTTATTCCATATCACCATCTAACTATTCTACCTCATGTTATTCCATATTACCATCTAACTATTCTACCCCATGTTATTCCATATCACCATCTAAGTATTCTACCCCATGTTATTCCATATCACCATCTAACTATTCTACCTCATGTTATTCCATATCACCATCTAACTATTCTACCTCATGTTATTCCATATCACCATCTAACTATTCTACCCCATGTTATTCCATATCACCATCTAACTATTCTACCTCATGTTATTCCATATTACCATCTAAGTATTCTACCCCATGTTATTCCATATCACCATCTAACTATTCTACCTCATGTTATTCCATATCACCATATAACTATTCTACCTCATGTTATTCCATATCACCATCTAACTATTCTACCCCATGTTATTCCATATCACCATCTAACTATTCTACCCCATGTTATTCCATATCACCATCTAACTATTCTACCTCATGTTATTCCATATTACCATCTAAGTATTCTACCCCATGTTATTCCATATCACCATCTAACTATTCTACCTCATGTTATTCCATATCACCATCTAACTATTCTACCCCATGTTATTCCATATTACCATCTAACTATTCTACCCCATGTTATTCCATATCACCATCTAACTGTTCTACCCCATGTTATTCCATATTACCATCTAACTATTCTACCCCATGTTATTCCATATCACCATCTAACTGTTCTACCCCATGTTATTCCATATCACCATCTAACTATTCTACCTCATGTTATTCCATATCACCATCTAACTATTCTACCCCATGTTATTCCATATTACCATCTAACTATTCTACCCCATGTTATTCCATATTACCATCTAACTATTCTACCCCATGTTATTCCATATCACCATCTAACTATTCTACCCCATGTCATTTAACACAAATTAAAAGGTGAAATAAACATCTTAGTCTTCATTCTACAGAGAATAGTTTTTCTATAGTTTACACATTACTCTTCCTTCTGAAAAAGTTTGTGATTAATGCAGTGCATTATTAATGTTTCTTCACAATCCTTCAGTATACGGGTCTACTAGTGTAGGTACCAGAGCATAGCTGACAACATCAGTGATGGAAAACAAATATGGAACAAAGGGAGGATGGATGGAGGGAGGAAGGCTCTGTCTGATGACGGACTGGACCTCCTGCTCGCTGACACATTAATCATTAAAACACAAAGGAACAGGGAGACAGACAGGCTGCAGTTAAGGCCTTAACACCACTTTACATGCCTGCTCTCTCTCCCTCTCTCTCTCTCTCTTTCTCTCTGTGTGTGTTTTACTCTCTCTCTCTTTCTCTCTCTCTCTCTTTCTTTCTCTCTCTCTCTGTGTGTGTTTTACCCTCTCCCTCCCCTCCTTCCCTCTTTTCTTCCCCTTGTCACGTCTTGAACATAGTAAGATGTTATTTTCTATGGTAGAGTAGGTCAGGGCGTGACAGGGGGTGTTTTGTGTTTTTCTATGTTTTCTATATCTATGTTTAGATCTAGTTTTCTATTTCTATGTTGTTGTTTTTTTGGATGATCTCCAATTAGAGGCAGCTGGTCCTCGTTGTCTCTAATTGGAGATCATACTTAAGTAGGGGTTTTTTCCACCTGTGTTTTGTGGGTAGTTATTTTCTGTTTTGTATTTCGTTACCTGACGGAACTGTTTGGCTTTTCGGTTTGTTTCTTTGTTCTAGTGTTTTCATTGTTTAAATAAATATAATGAACACTTACCACGCTGCGCCTTGGTCCCCTCTCATCGACAGCTGTAACACCCATCTCCCTCCCTCTCTGTTTCTTTCCCTCCCTCCTTTCTCTTCCACAGACATGCATCTTGCCACATTTGTTTCTGCCTCCTTTAAGTGGCCCCGTTACCAGAGCTGAGATGCACTTCATGGCTTCCCCCCATTGATTGAGCCAATCAATACGTCATCTTGGGAAAGATGCAGACAATACATTAAGGAAAACAGGAACCACAGGGATTTAAATGACTGAATGTGGGGGGACATAGCGGGTAGTTCATTATGGTAATGGTCAATAGTGTTTGGTTGGGAGGTTTTGATGCATTGTTAAGGGAATTAAGGGATCGTTACAGCTTCCTTCATTTTCCTCTTACACCATCATCATCATCATCTTCACCACCACCACTACCATCATCCGTCAACAGTTCATCCCAGCACCCTTTATATTCATGGTGGCCACCATCTCCTATATCAGTAAAGCCCAGTTAGGTGTTAAGCTGTAGCTAAGGTGTGTTAATACAGATGGGCTCAGTGTGCATTACTTCAGCAGCCTGTGTTGCTTCCTCCTCTCCAGAGCCATTTACATCTAGAGTCAATGTGGTTCCCGTCTGAACGTTCCAAGAGCGCCACTTTCTCCTCCAAAGCCGTCTCTAAGTGATAATTAACACTTCCGTGTTGTGCTGTTCATTTCTGATAGTTTTCTAGACCTATGCAGATGTCCAGTGAAAGCAGATATGCAATTTGTTGACATTACAACACAGTAAAGACTTGGATACACATTATTCCGAATGCTAATCAATAAATAGTCTTAAATTCTCTGCTCTGTTTTGATTGTTTACAGCGAAGCTTTTCATAGGGAACTGTCAGAGGAGCTGTTGTATTGTTCCATCACAAACGTTTAGAGGATAAAGGCGCCAACATGGCAGCCGTTCTAAAACCTGGCCGAACTCTCTCTCTCTCTCTATATATATATATATATATTTTTTTTTTTGAGCAGTATATATACTGCTCAAAAAAACAAAGGGAACACTTAACCAACACAATGTAACTCCAAGTCAATCACACTTCTGTGAAATCAAACTGTCCACTTAGGAAGCAACACTGATTGACAATACATTTCACATGCTGTTGTGCAAATGGAATAGACAACAGGTGGAAATTATAGGCAATTAGCAAGACACCCCCAATAAAGGACTGGTTCTGCAGGTGGTGACCACAGACCACTTCTCAGTTCATATGCTTCCTGGCTGATGTTTTGGTCACTTTTGAATGCTGGCGGTGCTTTCACTCTAGTGGTAGCATGAGACGGAGTCTACAACCCACACAAGTGGCTCAGGTAGTGCAGCTCACCCAGGATGGCACATCAATGCGAGCTGTGGCAAGAAGGTTTGCTGTGTCTGTCAGCGCAGTGTCCAGAGCATGGAGGCGCTACCAGGAGACAGGCCAGTACATCAGGAGACGTGGAGGAGGTCGTAGGAGGGCAACAACCCAGCAGCAGAACCGCTACATCCGCCTTTGTGCAAGGAGGAGCAGGAGGAGCACTGCCAGAGCCCTGCAAAATGACCTCCAGCAGGCCACAAATGTGCATGTGTCTGATCAAACGGTCAGAAACAGACTCCATGAGGGTGGTATGAGGGCCCGACGTCCACAGGTGGGGGTTGTGCTTACAGCCCAACACCGTGCAGGACGTTTGGCATTTGCCAGAGAACACCAAGATTGGCAAATTCGCCACTGGCGCCCTGTGCTCTTCACAGATGAAAGCAGGTTCACACTGAGCACATGTGACAGACGTGACAGAGTCTGGAGACGCTATGGAAAACGTTCTGCTGCCTGCAACATCCTCCAGCATGACCGGTTTGGCGGTGGGTCAGTCATGGTGTGGGGTGGCATTTCTTTGGGTTGCCGCACAGCCCTCCATGTGCTAGCCAGAGGTAGCCTGACTGCCATTAGGTACCGAGATGAGATCCTCAGACCCCTTGTGAGACCATATACTGGTGCGGTTGGCCCTGGGTTCCTCCTAATGCAAGACAATGCTAGACCTCATGTGGCTGGAGTGTGTCAGCAGTTCCTACAAGAGGAAGGCATTGATGCTATGGACTGGCCCGCCCGTTCCCCAGACCTGAATCCAATTGAGCACATCTGGGACATCATGTCTCGCGCCATCCACCAACGCCACGTTGCACCACAGACTGTCCAGGAGTTGGCGGATGCTTTAGTCCAGGTCTGGGAGGAGATCCCTCAGGAGACCATCTGCCACCTCATCAGGAGCATGCCCAGGCATTGTAGGGAGGTCATACAGGCACGTGGAGGCCACACACACTACAGGCTGATCCAACTTTGATGTAATGTCCTTAAAACAAGTCAAAATGAGGCTCAGTAGTGTGTGTGGCCTCCACGTGCCTGTATGACCTCCCTACAATGCCTGGGCATGCTCCTGATGAGGTGGTGGATGGTCTCCTGAGGGATCTCCTCCCAGACCTGGACTAAAGCATCCAATCTTGGTGTTCTCTGGCAAATTCCAAACGTCCTGCACGGTGTTGGGCTGTAAGCACAACCCCCACCTGTGGACGTCGGCCCTCATACCACCCTCATGGAGTCTGTTTCTGACCGTTTGAGCAGACACATGCACATTTGTGGCCTGCTGGAGGTCATTTTGCAGGGCTCTGGCAGTGCTCCTCCTGCTCCTCCTTGCACAAAGGCGGAGGTAGCGGTCCTGCTGCTGGGTTGTTGCCCTCCTACGGCCTCCTCCACGTCTCCTTATGTACTGTCCTGTCTCCTGGTAGCGCCTCCATGCTCTGGACACTACGCTGACAGACACAGCAAACCTTCTTGCCACAGCTCGCATTGATGTGCCATCCTGGATGAGCTGCACTACCTGAGCTACTTATGTGGGTTGTAGACTCCGTCTCATGCTACCACTAGAGTGAAAGCACCGCCAGCATTCAAAAGTGACCAAAACATCAGCCAGGAAGCATAGGAACTGAGAAGTGGTCTGTGGTTACCACCTGCAGAACCACTCCTTTATTGGAGGTGTCTTGCTAATTGCCTATAATTTCCACCTGTTGTCTATTCCATTTGCACAACAGCATGTGAAATTTATTGTCAATCAGTGTTGCTTCCTAAGTGGACAGTTTGATTTCACAGAAGTGTGATTGACTTGGAGTTACATTGTGTTGTTTAAGTGTTCCCTTTATTTTTTTGAACAGTATATATATAGTACTCCGCTTCTCTATAACTAACCACACATACAGGCCTGCTAATCTGCCATGTGACTGACTGGGAATCATTTCATAGCAAGTGACATCTGACTCCTGGTACAATGAAACAGAGGCCTGTCGCAGATAAGAGAATGAATATTGATTGCACATGCATGTCCCGCAGATTGTATCCATTAGGCACTAAACAGCTCAGCTACTCCTGATAGAAATTGCTTTGGCGGCTTAGTCTGCAGGCTTTCTGCTCACATTTTTTATTTATTTCATGGTTTGTTCATCTGTTTATTTGTTTGTTTTTTGTTTATTAATTCATTAATTTGTTTGTTTACTAGTTCATTGGTTCGTTCAATCATTCATTCACCCTAGACCCACAGGCAGTACAAACCAAATAAAACAGCCAATACTCCTACTCACTCAGTCACCTCTTTGTTTGTAAGACATAAATAAAAAGCTCACATGCTCCAAGTCTTGCCTGCTTACACCCAAATATAGCCTTGAGCAAAGCAAGGCTGGATGGCTGGCAGAGGAAAGGATGGAGGAGAGGAAAGGATGGAGGAGAGGAGAGGAGAGGAGAGGAGAGGAGAGGAGAGGAGAGGAGAGGAGAGGAGAGGAGAGAACTGATGGGAAGGGAAGAGGAGAGAAGATGTAAAAGCATTGTTAGGTCTGTAACTCTGGGAGCGTTGTACAAGCTAAACGCCTTGGTCTGATTCCTCTAATTCAGCAGTAGAGACTCTGCACTTTCAGCAGATCAATGATCCCCAGTGTCTCACACACTCACTCAATAGCCCTTTCTCTAGCCCCCTCTGCTCATTCCCGGTCTCTCCTTCTCTCCTTCTCTCTCTTTCTATTCTTTCTGCGCTGCACTCACTCTACCTCTATTGCCTTCCCTCTTTCTCTCCATCCCTCCTCCTCTCTGAGGTCCAGCACAATTACTCATCCTGAGTCCAGTAGAGAGACGAAAGCCAGAAAGAGAGGGAGGGAGGGAGGGAAGAAAGGAGGGAGGGAGGGAAGAAAGGAGGGAGGGAGGATCAAGAAAGAGCGAGGGTCAGAGAGGGGAGAATAGGGAGGTCACTGGAGCACCCACAAACATCTGCTCTTCACTGGCCGGGGTCAAGGTCTCTGGTGTGTGTGAGTGTGTGTGATTGATGAACTTGTAACTTGTGTAAATCTGGAGGGAATTTGGGGTTGGTCGCAGAAGTATGACACGTCATCATTAATTCATAGGGGAGGGAGATGTGTGGCATACAGCTGAGCCACGCGCACACACATACACACACACACACAGCTGAGGAACAAGCCTGGTCCCCCTGGTCCCACAGGCCAGCTGCCCAGCTGCACCTTTCTTTAATAGACTTCCAAAGCAAATCATCAGAGTCTATTCAGACCCACTACTAGTCAATGTCAAACACAACAGTGGATGTGAATAAACTACATTGGAGACAAAAGTGCAGTTGACAGACAGGGAGGCCACGTCACACCAGTGTTACTGAGAGAGAGAGCTTCCCCCAGCCAACAGCCTTCACTAAGCCCAGGTTCATCCATTTAACACACAATAGAGGATTACGTTCCCATTTCTCATCTGGACACCGCATTCAGCCAGACAGTGTATTACTCAGACGCTTAGACTGGCCTGGCAAGGATGGAGGTAGTGTATGTTCAAGTGCAGTGTGTGTGTGTGTGTGTGTGTCTGTGTGTGTGTGTGTGTGTTTCTGTGTGTGTGTATGTATGTGTGTGTGTGTGTGTGTGTGTGTGTGTGTGTGTGTGTGTGTGTGTGTGTGTGTGTGTGTGTGTGTGTGTGTGTGTGTGTGCATTTTCAGCCATCTTCAGATATATGGGGATAAGAACATCTTTCTTGTGTGTAGTGTCTCTGTACTGGATGGCCCAGGCTGCTGGCTAACTCTCACAGTCTCCTTCACAGTAGAAAACACCACTCAGCCTGTCCTCAGAAACACATAGCCAATTTACTCTGATATGGGCCAGGCTTCATCAAAACACACACACACACACACACTTTTACAGCGTATGTCCTGCTTCACACTACCATGACGACAGTGGAGCTTAGCATGGTTTTAATTACCCGGCCACACCTAGAGAAGCACGTCAACATTGCCCCGCATACCGCGCACACCATATTCCAAGGCTGATTAAACCAAATGCTTCTTGCTTATTTGTAATTAAACATTTACGCATTGTGGCGTTCCAGCAGAATAGAGCCCCTTGGCACGGGCCCCTCTCTGCCTTTCAGTGGGCTGCAGGTGGTAAAATTGGCAGTAATTGTTCTAATTGTTGGCAGCGGACTGGCCGGGAACGATATGTAGTGGGGCTCAGCTTGGCTGGGTTTCAGCATGGGGAGCGAGGGAGGGTTAGGAGGAGGGAGGGATGGAGGAATGGAGGGAGGGAGGGGTAGAATCCAGGGCAGAGGAAGATCTGTCCAAGTTGGGATTGTCTTTTCCTACAGCTTACAGAGTCCCCACGGCTGAGAGTTGAACTGAACCAGAGACAGACACGGTGTTCACCTGTTTTAGTGTTGAGTAAGGAGGAACACAGTGACCTGTTCTCAAGTCTGGCCGTGCCCAAGTGTACCATGGATACACTGCTCTGCATCTTGTGAGTGTGTGTGTGTGTGTGTGTGTGTGTGTGTGTGTGTGTGTGTGTGTGTGTGTGTGTGTGTAAGCCTATGTTATTGTGTGTGTTTAATTGTGTCTATAGTGGGAATGTGTATGTACACATGATGTGTGTCTGTCTGTGTGTGTGTGTGTGTTTGTGTGCGCATGCACCTATCTGTGTGTGTGTGTGTGTGGCTGACTCAGCCATTTCCCAGTGACAGCAGCTCTCCCCATGGTGAGACAGCACCTGTTCCTCCTTCATCCCGACAGGTGTCAGTGTCACACTGTGATGTCATCATCAGGGGACCAGACAGATGGAGGAGGACAACAGCAGCAGCCGCCATGCAGTGAAAATAGCCTCACAATGGGACAAATCAAAAAGAAGAAACCTAACTGTCAAAATAATGAGCTAGGCCTAGATGTATCAGCTAGCTATAGCTAACACCTGGTCCTAACCTCATAGATGTATCAGCTAGCTATAGCTAACACCTGGCCCTAACCTCATAGATGTATCAGCTAGCTATAGCTAACACCTGGCCCTAACCTCATAGATGTATCAGCTAGCTATAGCTAACACCTGGCCCTAACCTCATAGATGTATCAGCTAGCTATAGCTAACACCTGGTCCTAACCTCATAGATGTGTCAGCTAGCTATAGCTAACACCTGGTCTTAACCTCATAGATGTATCAGCTAGCTATAGCTAACACCTGGCCCTAACCTCATAGATGTATCAGCTAGCTATAGCTAACACCTGGTCCTAACCTCATAGATGTGTCAGCTAGCTATAGCTAACACCTGGTCCTAACCTCATAGATGTATCAGCTAGCTATAGCTAACACCTGGTCCTAACCTCATAGATGTATCAGCTAGCTATAGCTAACTCCTGACCCTAATCTAATGAGCAAACCAACAACTGGGGCTAAATCAATAATCTGTGCTATCTGGGTTCCTTGGGAAGTTGACATTTAAAAGGTAAGGGTTTTGGTAATGGTTTGGGTTAGGGTAAGGGTAGGGGTTAGGGTTTTATGGTAGTGACGTCCTAAGGTTCCCGGATAGCTCTGACCCTAAATCAATAGACATGTCAGAATGGCCATATATAGACAAAGTACCTATTGCAATATTTATCCAGCTCTTCCCTGTGTGTGTGTGTGTGTGTGTGTGTGTGTGTGTGTGTGTGTGTGTGTGTGTGTGTGTGTGTGTGTGTGTGTGTCAACAAGTAGGAGTGACTTGGCCGTCTTGCCTCTAGAAGTAGACAGACAGGTGAGAGGCAGTCTGCCAGTCACACATCTGTCATGGTTATCTCTCAGACAACACACACACACACACACACACACACACACACAAACAGGGAAGAGCTGGATAAATATTGCAATAGGTACTTTGTTTCTAGAAACTTTGAGGGGAAGATGAGGGAACTGCAGATTTGAAAACCCACTGCAAGGTATCTCCATGGTAACACACAGTGTGAGAGTAATAACTAGAGTCATAATCTCAAGGTTACCCAATGTATTCATGTTTTAATAATCCCACTCTCCCAAAAGAACATTATAGTGTCATTTTAATGAAAAACATTCCTTCTTCAAGTCTTTATCCCGTGTATTCTTCCAGTGATTGAAATAGAAAAATCTGACATCTCCCAGCTCCCACTAAAAAGGTAAACTATTAATGCTGCTGCTGTTGGGTCTGCATGTGCAAGCTATTTCTGGCCCAGCCTATTTAAATCGGGCTGAGATTGGTCAAGTCCACCTGTGCCCCTCTCCCTGGGATAGATGAGAGAAGGAAGGACAAAGAGAGAGAGAGAGAGAGATGGAGGGAAAGAACAAGCGAGTTCGAGAGACTGAGTAGTAAAGCGTGAGGGAAAGCTAGGACTGGAGTGCACATGTGACCTAGCCTCCCCCAGGTGGCGTGGGGGTGGGGGCGCAGGTGAGAGGCTGGCACCCTCTCTTGATGTCTGTGGGGGGTGGGGAGGGGGCAGGTGCCGGCTGGGAGATGGAGTCTTCCACCTGGTCCTGCTCAGTGAGCATATGTGATCCCTGAACCCTTTACTTCTGGCTGAGGGGCTAGGAGGAAGTAAGCCAGGTTTACTGCACAACATGTAGGTTTAAACCTGGCTGGCTGGAGTTGATATGGGTGAAAGGCAGGTGTGCTCACCTAATGTTGGCTTGGCTGCCATATACAAATGTGCATTGTAGCATGCTAACATGTGCAGACACATTCACAGGGCCATGAACATGGACAAACACACACACACATTCACATGGGCGCACACAGACAATCACAGTTCACACATGCACAAACGTGTTGTGAACACACATCCCGTTATCACATATTAGTCATAGTCCCCTGGTCCCCTGGCCCCCTGGTCCCCTGATCCCCTGGTCCCCTGATCCCCTGGTCCCCTGATCCCCTGGTCCCCTGGTCCCCTGATCCCCTGGTCCCCTTGAGCACAATTTTTGCCCTTCAGTGTTCCGTCCTCAAAAAATAAAATACACACACATACACACACACAATTCACTTGTACAAATACATAAATATGTGTCAGTCAAGCACATGTACTTCTCAGATCAACTTGAGCGCTATCTACTGTATCTCTGATTCTGAGGCCTGGTAACCCTCTCTCTGTTGCCTTGACAATACAAAACAAAATAGGTACTCTGTTCTGTAGTCAAAGTTTGAATCTCAAAACACCCGAAAGAGTACTTAACTTGACGGCTTGCGTAAAACAAAAACATGTTGACAGTAATAGCAGTGAGGGGGTGAAAGTGAATTTACATCCTTCTAATTTACAGGTTGCCAGTTACAAACAGAGGTACAGTGAAACGAGCTCTCCCCTATCAATTCCACTCCGTCGAGCGCGATGGCGTAATTTGTTTATTTTTTCTCTCTTGTTCTGAGGGGAGCTCTGTTGCGGTGTTGCTGACAACTCTGAATAATGCAGTTTGACTGGGTAAAGTTGTTTATCATCGGAGGAAGCTAGCGATGTCACTGGCGCGCTAACCGAACTCCACACAGCTAACAGTGGGATCAATTGAACACGGTTGGGGATAAGGGGAAGGAAACCCTGGGTTTTATTAATGAAAGCCTCGGTATCTCTCTCTTTTCACCACTCTCTTCTGTTGTCTATCTTCCCTCCCTCTAGAATTATCTCTCAGAGAGCTCTCTCTCTCTCTATTACCTTCTCCCTCTCTTGCTCCATCGCTATCCTTCCCTCTCTCCTTCCCTCTCTCCT
The DNA here is from genome assembly GCF_901001165.1 of Salmo trutta. Taxonomy (NCBI): domain Eukaryota; kingdom Metazoa; phylum Chordata; class Actinopteri; order Salmoniformes; family Salmonidae; genus Salmo; species Salmo trutta. The sequence goes on from NC_042996.1 coordinate 3,295,302, forward strand.
TCCCTCCCTCCTTCCCTCTCTCTCTCTGTCTCAGCTCCATGGAGAGTGTAGTGCTGGGCTGTGGAGTCAGTGAGGTGAAATCATTAGGATCCACTCTGCTCTCCTTGCGTGGTGAAGGGACCTCTAGCCTGCAGTACAGCCCGTCTAAGGTCACGGTGCACTACACTATTCTCTATCACCAGACACTGCAGCTGCACTCAACTAGATGTCATTAACCATTCAACTGAGGAAACGCATGTCTAAGACCTCCTTGTAAAAGATGGATAATACATACAGGCTAATACATTTACTAATGTAAAATATGGATAATACATACAGGCTAATACATTTACTAATGTAAAATATGGATAATACATACAGGCTAATACATTTACTAATGTAAAATATGGATAATACATACAGGCTAATACATTTACTAATGTAAAATATGGATAATACATACAGGCTAATACATTTACTAATGTAAAAGATGGATAATACATACAGGCTAATACATTTACTAATGTAAAATATGGATAATACATACAGGCTAATACATTTACTAATGTAAAAGATGGATAATACATACAGGCTAATACATTTACTAATGTAAAATATGGATAATACATACAGGCTAATACATTTACTAATGTAAAATATGGATCATACATACAGGCTAATACATTTACTAATGTAAAAGATGGATAATACATACAGGCTAATACATTTACTAATGTAAAATATGGATAATACATACAGGCTAATACATTTAATAATGTAAAATATGGATAATACATACAGGCTAATACATTTACTAATGTAAAAGATGGATAATACATACAGGCTAATACATTTACTAATGTAAAATATGGATAATACATACAGGCTAATACATTTACTAATGTAAAAGATGGATAATACATACAGGCTAATACATTTAATAATGTAAAATATGGATAATACATACAGGCTAATACATTTACTAATGTAAAATATGGATAATACATACAGGCTAATACATTTACTAATGTAAAATATGGATAATACATACAGGCTAATACATTTAATAATGTAAAATATGGATAATACATACAGGCTAATACATTTACTAATGTAAAATATGGATAATACATACAGGCTAATACATTTACTAATGTAAAATATGGATAATACATACAGGCTAATACATTTAATAATGTAAAATATGGATAATACATACAGGCTAATACATTTACTAATGTAAAATATGGATAATACATACAGGCTAATACATTTACTAATGTAAAATATGGATAATACATACAGGCTAATACATTTACTAATGTAAAATATGGATAATACATACAGGCTAATACATTTACTAATGTAAAATATGGATAATACATACAGGCTAATACATTTAATAATGTAAAATATGGATAATACATACAGGCTAATACATTTAATAATGTAAAATATGGATAATACATACAGGCTAATACATTTACTAATGTAAAATATGGATAATACATACAGGCTAATACATTTAATAATGTAAAATATGGATAATACATACAGGCTAATACATTTACTAATATTACATGGAGTAGAAGAATGAATAATGATGTCTGAATAATGATTAACAAATATCATAATGGTAGTCAATAACCAGGTTATAAGCACACCTTCAAAAATAGTGTGACCTATGAGATATATATATATAGTGTGACCTATGATATACAGTATATATATATATATGGCCAAATCACCACAGCTAAGGTCTTTATCCAGGCACATCGCGTTGCCTCGTTCATAAGAACAGCCCTTAGCCATGGTATATTGGCAATATACCACCCCCCCTCGTGCCTTATTGCTTAAATCTATAGCACAGGAGGTTGGTGGCACCTTAATTGGGGAGAACGAGCTCGTGGTAATGACTGGAGCGGTATCAGTCATTACAACGAGCTCGTTCCGGACTTTATTATGAGCCGTTCTCCCCTCAGCAGCCGTCAATGATCTGTAGACTGTGTGTAGTAGGAACTGCCTTCTAATCTATTGAATGATATAGCGGTGCTAAGGCATAAAGCTTCACACCATTCCAAATCAAATCAAACTTTATTTGTCACATGCGCCGAATACAACAGGTGTAACCTTACAGTGAAATGCTTACTTACAGGCTCTAACCAATAGTGCAAAAAAGGTATTAGGTGAACAATAGGTCAGTAAAGAAATAAAAACAACAGTAAAAAGACAGTGAAAAACAGTAGTGAGGCTATAAAAGTAGTGAGGCTACATACAGACACCGGTTAGTCAGGCTGATTGAAGTAGTATGTACATGTAGATATGGTTAAAGTGACTATGTATATATGATGAACAGAGAGTAGCAGTAGCGTAAAGAGGGGTTGGTGGGTGGTGGGACACAATGCAGATAGCCCGGTTAGCCAATGTACGGGAGCACTGGTTGGTCGGGCCAATTGTGGTAGTATGTACATGAATGTAAAGTTAAAGTGACTGTGCATATATGATAAACAGAGAGTAGCAGCAGCGTAAAAGAGGGGTTGGGGGGGGGCACACAATGCAAATAGTCCGGGTAGCCATTTGATTACCTGTTCAGGAGTCGTATGGCTTGGGGGTAAAAACTGTTGAGAAGCCTTTTTGTCCTAGACTTGGCACTCCGGTACCGCTTGCCATGCGGTAGTAGAGAGAACAGTCTATGACTGGGGTGGCTGGGGTCTTTGACAATTTTTAGGGCTTTCCTCTGACACTGCCTGGTGTAGAGGTCCTGGATGGCAGGCAGCTTAGCCCCAGTGATGTACTGGGCCGTATGCACTACCCTCTGTAGTGCCTTGCGGTCGGAGGCCGAGCAATTGCCGTACCAGGCAGTGATGCAACCAGTCAGGATGCTCTCGATGTTGCAGCTGTAGAACCTTTTGAGGATCTCAGGACCCATGCCAAATCTTTTTAGTTTCCTGAGGGGGAATAGGCTTTGTCATGCCCTCTTCACGACTGTCATGGTGTGTTTGGACCAATCTAGTTTGTTGTTGATGTGGACACCAAGGAACTTGAAGCTCTCAACCTGCTCCACTACAGCCCCGTCGGTGAGAATGGGGGCGTACTCAGTCCTCCTTTTCCTGTAGTCCACAATCATCTCCTTAGTTTTGGTTACGTTGAGGGATAGGTTGTTATTCTGGCACCACTCGGCCAGGTCTCTGACCTCCTCCCTATAGGCTGTCTTATCGTTGTCGGTGATCAGGCCTACCTCTGTTGTGTCATCAGCAAACCTAATGATGGTGTTGGGAGTTGTGCCTGGCCATGCAGTCGTGGGTGAACAGGGAGTACAGGAGGGGACTGAGCAGATGTGTTGCTACCTACCCTCACCACCTGGGGGCGGCCCGTCAGGAAGTCCAGGATCCAGTTGCAGAAGGAGGTGTTGAGTCCCAGGATCCTTAGCTTAGTGATGAGCTTTGAGGGCACTATGGTGTTGAACGTTGAGCTGTAGTCAATGAATAGTATTCTCACATAAGTGTTCCTTTTGTCCAGGTGGGAAAGGGCAGTGTGGAGTGCAACAGAGATGGCATCATCTGTGGATCTGTTTGGGCGGTATGCAAATTGGAGTGGGTCTAGGGTTTCTGGGATAATGGTGTTGATGTGAGCCATTACCAACCTTTCAAAGCACTTCATGGCTATGGACATGAGTGCTACAGGTCTGTAGTCATTTAGGCAGGTTGCTTTTGTGTTCTTGAGCACAGGCATTATGGTGGTCTGCTTGAAACATGTTGGTATTACAGACTCAGTCAGGACATGTTGAAAATGTCAGTGAAGACACCTGCCAGTTGGTCAGCACATGCCCGGAGCACACATCCTGGTAATCCGTCTGGCCCCGCAGCCTTGTGTATGTTGACCTGTTTAAAGGTCTTACTCATGTCGGCTACGGAGAGCGTGATCACACAGTTGTCTGGGAACAGCTGATGCTCTCATACATGCCTCAGTGTTGCTTGCCTCGAAGCGAGCATAGAAGTGATTTAGCTCGTCTGGTAGGCACGTGTCACTGGGCAGCTCGCGGCTGTGCTTCCCTTTGTAGTCTGTAATAGTTTGCAAGCCCTGTCACATAAGACGAGCGTCGGAGCCGGTGTAGTATGATTCAATCTTTCAATCATTGCTCCATGTACCCACAGTGCTTTAGTAAGGAGCTGGATGTCTCCTCCATTTTGCAGGCTGCGAAGGTGTCACACAGCAGCCTGCTGTGCTGAGCTCAGACAGAGCGATGGAGAGAGAGAGAGAGAGAGAGAGAGAGAGAAAGAAAGAGAAAGAGAAAGAGAGAAAGAGAGAGACAGAGAGAGAGAGAGAGAGAGAGAGAGAGAAAGAGAGAGACAGAGAGAGAGAAGGGGAGAGGAAGAGAGAGAAAGACAGAGACAGAGAGAGAGAGAAGGGGAGAGAGAGAGAAAGAAAGAAAGAATGAAAGAGCGAGAGAGAGAGAGAGAGAGAGAGAGAGAGAGAGCAGGGAGGCTGTTGGGTAACAGCACCACAGAGACGGCTGCAGGCTAAAACAAAACAGCACAGTCACTCCTCCTCTTCCTTCTCTCCTTGCCTTCCCTCTGTCAGTGTGGAGCTGTTCACGTGTCAAACAGCATCATGTTGTTAAGTACAGCAGAGAGCACAATAGCACAACATAACTAGCACGTATCTAGTGTAAAAATAGTACACTACAAGTTTTTTGACTATGTACTGTAGCGTGGCACTGCATTATACGTTACGGCACAGTTCAGGCCAACACACTAGCACTGGTACATGACATGGCATTGCAGAGTAGTACAATGCAGCCAGCCAGTCTCTCTAGGAGGGGCAGAAGGTGCTCATGGTCTGTGCTGTAGTGGTGGTGGGGTTCCCGGCCCCAGCCTCTACCCCAGCCCCTACTCCAGCCTCAGCCCCTTCCCCAGCCCCTGCCCCTACCCCAGCCCCAGCCCCTGCCCCTGCCCCAGACCCTGCCCCTGCCCCAGACCCTGCCCCAGCCCCTGCCCCTGCCCCAGCCCCTGCCCCTGCCCCTGCCCCTGCCCTGTGACCCAGGCAGGTAGCTGGCTGGGGCTTCGCCTGGTCTGACCTATAGGGCTGGGGTTGATCTGGGGGTCGGGGCTGGTCTAATGGAATAGCAGCTGGGTGGGAGGACTGGGTCAGTGAGGTAACAGGCTAACACTTAGATAACACATTCGTATCTGAGGAGGGCTAGTAGAAGGGTCTGGCTATGGAAGATGGGTAGGTATGTTACAGAACACCTCATCTATACTCCTCTACAGCGAGGTAAACTGACCTTTGACCGGGGTTTGAAGGGCATCCAGGTTGGCATAAACATTTGGTGTTTGGCACAGGCTCCCTTTGCCCATCTGTTTCATGATGTTGGAAATGTTGAGGACACATGGGGACATGTTTGAGCCTCTGGGCGGCCAGAGGTGTCCAGTCACAGGGCATATGCCTGTTCCTGCACTGCAGCTGCTGCAGATCAACCATTTTGGCTCCAGACCAGAGACAGGAGGTTGAATACTAAAACAACACTGCTCAACGCCATCCCATAACTGAGGAAACATGGTTTACCTCAGACAACCAACACAGGCGATATGAGTGTTTGTTCCGGTTGTTCTTCTTCTTTTTGAGGTTGCTGTAAAACGTGTCAACACCCATTGCAGAATTGATTTATTACACGGCTTGGTTGAGACGTGAGGGGATAGATGAGTACACACACACACTCACACACTCTCACACACTCTCACAGACACAAACTTTCAGACACATGCACAAAGGCTCTTTCGATTAAATTGTTTATAGATATTTCTCTCCGATTTAGCAAGAGCCAGTCACGCGTCGGAGCATGAACCGATAAGACAGGCAATTTCTCCAGGGTTAAATAAACGCCAGCACACACTCTTCTCTTTCAAAACTCTTAATTGATCTCCTGAGACCCCACTGTTTACACATCCATGAATATGGAAACATTTGTCAACCTCAGCCCATGAAAACGGAGTGAAACAACAACAAGTTTGACCATGGTTCTAAAGGTACAGTATATCGTGCAATACTCATTTCCCAATACAGACTGCTGAAATCATCTTAAAGTGGGTGGTTCTGGAAGGCTAAACTTCCTAACGACTGGCCAATTAAAGCCTTGCTTTTCCTAAGGTGTCCATTTTCTCTCACTAGCATCCACACTCGGTTACAAGGCAACACTGCTGTTCATGATAGGCTAGCTCAGCGTTTCCCAAACTCGGTTCTCAGAACCTCAAGGGGTGCATGTTTTGGGTTTTGCCCTAGTACTACACAGCTGATTGAAATAATTAAAGCTTGATGATTGGTTGATTATATAAATCAGCTGTGTAGTGCTAGGACAACAAAAACTAAACATGACCCCCTGGAGGTCCCTAGGACCGAGTTTGGGAAACGCTGAGCTAGCCAAACCAACGAACAACCAAAACAACCCAAGTATGGCTTAAACAAGGTCAGGTGTTTTGTCTAGAAGTTGTCTGGGTGTTGTCTGGATGTTGTGTATTCAGTGGTGTCTGATCTCCTGCCTGCACTGGAAAGGGAGGCAGTGGGGTGAGAGTCAGCGCTGGGTCTCTCATTGTGTGTGTGCATTATTTACACTGTTACAGCCTGTCTCACAGACTCACATGTTCCATAGGGCTGAAGCAGTGTCAGGACAAGCACTGGCCTGATTGTGGATAATAGCAGTCTTTGTAGGAGCACTATAGGCTAATTTAGCCTACCACAGCAATTTAACTAGTCCGTTTTCACCACACCTTCACTAGTGTTATTGCTGTGCTTAGAGTCACGGTCATCATCATCATCATAGCCAATCTCTCTTCCTCAGAGAAAGTCACACGCACGCGTACACGCACAAACCCCCACACAAACCCCCACACAAACACAAACACACACACACACGCGCGCACACGCACAAACACACACACAAACCCCCACACAAACACAAACACACACACACACGCGCACACACACACACACACACACACACACACTCGCAGAAGCACACACACACATTGGACTGATACAGACAGAGATGTATGAAGGCCAGGTGTAGGTGGAACCGTGGCTGAGTTGGATGGATGACGTTCCTCAGTAGATTAGAGAGAGATCTCATGGAGATAGTCATCAGAACCAGCTCTACTCCTAGATTAGAGACATCTCATTCAGACAGGAGATAGTCATCTTTACCAGCTCTACTCCTAGATTAGAGAGAGATCTCATTCAGACAGGAGATAGTCATCAGAACCAGCTCTACTCCTAGATTAGAGACATCTCATTCAGACAGGAGATAGTCATCTTTACCAGCTCTACTCCTAGATTAGAGAGAGATCTCATAGAGGTAGTCATCAGAACCAGCTCTACTCCTAGATTAGAGAGAGATCTCATTCAGACAGGAGATAGTCATCAGAACCAGCTCTACTCCTAGATTAGAGAGAGATCTCATAGAGGTAGTCATCAGAACCAGCTCTACTCCTAGATTAGAGAGAGATCTCATTCAGACAGGAGATAGTCATCAGAACCAGCTCTACTCCTAGATTAGAGAGAGATCTCATGGAGGTAGTCATCAGAACCAGCTCTACTCCTAGATTAGAGCGAGATCTCATTCAGACAGGAGATAGTCATCAGAACCAGTTCTACTGCTAGATTAGAGAGAGATCTCATTCAGACAGGAGATTGTCATCAGAACCAGCTCTACTCCTAGATTAGAGACATCTCATTCAGACAGGAGATAGTCATCAGAACCAGCTCTACTCCTAGATTAGAGAGAGATCTCATTCAGACAGGAGATAGTCATCAGAACCAGCTCTACTCCTAGATTAGAGAGAGATCTCATTCAGACAGGAGATGGTCATCAGAACCAGCTCTACTTCTAGATTAGAGATATCTCATTCAGACAGGAGATAGTCATCAGAACCAGCTCTACTCCTAGATTAGAGACATCTCATTCAGACAGGAGATAGTCATCAGAACCAGTTCTACTCCTAGATTAGAGACATCTCATTCAGACAGGAGATAGTCATCAGAACCAGTTCTACTCCTAGATTAAAGACATCTCATTCAGACAGGAGATAGTCATCAGAACCAGTTCTACTCCTAGATTAGAGACATCTCATTCAGACAGGAGATAGTCATCAGAACCAGCTCTACTCCTAGATTAGAGACATCTCATTCAGACAGGAGATAGTCATCAGAACCAGTTCTACTCCTAGATTAGAGAGAGATCTCATTCAGACAGGAGATGGTCATCAGAACCAGCTCTACTCCTAGATTAGAGACATCTCATTCAGACAGGAGATAGTCATCAGAACCAGTTCTACTCCTAGATTAGAGATCTCATTCAGACAGGAGATAGTCATCAGAACCAGTTCTACTCCTATATTAGAGACATCTCATTCAGACAGGAGATAGTCATCATAACCAGTTCTACTCCCAGTGACTACAGACGGAAATTAGCTTTCTCGCTAAATCTGGTGCAATGGCATGTTGTATATGGACCCTGACAGACAAACAAACAAACAAACAAATAAACAATAGATTACAGAGAGGGACAGGGGACACAATGGGAACAGAGTTACTATCTCTCAATTACTCTCAATGGGCCTCTGAGGGAGTGAGAGAAAGATTGAAAAGTATTGAAACGTGTGTATATTTGTGTGTGTGAGTACCAAGCTCTTTGATGGCCCTAAGAGCGCATATAAATTATTGAGTGTATGAGTGGAGTGTGTACAGTACTGAGTGTACAAAACATTAAGAACACCCTCCTACTATTGAGTTTGTGGATGGACTCCACCAGGTGCCAAAAGTGTTCCACAGGGATGCTGGCCCATGTTGACTCCAATGCTTCACACAGTTGTGTCAAGTGGCCTGGATGTCCTTTGGGTGGTGGACCATTCTTGATACACACAGGAAACTGTTGAGCATGAAAAACCCAGCAGTGTTCCAGTTCTTGACACAAACCGGTCCTCCTGGTACCTACTACCATACCCTGTTCAAAGGCACATATAAATATTTTGTCTTGCCCATTCACCCTCTGAATGGCACATATACACAATCCATGTCTCAATTTTCTCCAGGCTTAAAAATCCTTCTTCAACCTGTCTCCTCCCCTTCATCTACACTGATTGAAGTGGATTTACCTGGATTCCCCTGGTCAGTCTGTTATACAAAGAGCAGGTGTTCATAATGTTTTTTACACTCTGTGTGTGTGTGTGTGTGTGTGTGTGTGTGTGTGTGTATGTGTGTGTGTGTGTGTGTGTGTGTGTGTGTGTGTGTGTGTGTGTGGTGTGTGTGTGTGTGTGTGTGTACTGTATATGTGCGGTGCCTCAGCCCTTATTGCAGGCCAGGCAGTGTGCCTCGGCTCAGCGTTGGGCAGTAAACCAAATTCATCTCTCCGCACCAGGCTCATGATGTGTGACCGCCAGAGGCCTCGGGGGCCACAAATCACCCAGCCCACAGAGCAGCCAGCCTCAGCCCCGCCACAGGGCCGCTGCATGCACTAGGACCAGGGGCCAGCCCATTCATCACACACCTCCCTCTCACATCTTTATTTCATTCTCTATTTCCCTTCCTTTCATTTTGTTTCTCTCTCTCCAACCCCGGCTCATTCTCTTCAGCCTCCCGGCTATCTCAGTCTACAGTACTGTAACCACCTCTGTCTCAGTCTACAGTACTGTAACCTCCTCTATCTCAGTCTACAGCACTGTAACCTCCTCTATCTCAGTCTACAGTACTGTAACCACCTCTGTCTCAGTCTACAGTACTGTAACCTCCTCTATCTCAGTCTACAGTACTGTAACCACCTCTATCTCAGTCTACAGTACTGTAACCTCCTCTATCTCAGTCTACAGTACTGTAACCACCTCTATCTCAGTCTACAGCACTGTAACCTCCTCTGTCTCAGTCTACAGCACTGTAACCTCCTCTATCTCAGTCTACAGTATTGTAACCACCTCTGTCTCAGTCTACAGTACTGTAACCTCCTCTATCTCAGTCTACAGTACTGTAACCACCTCTATCTCAGTCTACAGTACTGTAACCTCCTCTATCTCAGTCTACAGTACTGTAACCTCCTCTATCTCAGTCTACAGTACTGTTACCTCCTCTATCTCAGTCTACAGTACTGTAACCACCTCTATCTCAGTCTACAGCACTGTAACCACCTCTGTCTCAGTCTACAGCACTGTAACCTCCTCTATCTCAGTCTACAGTACTGTAACCACCTCTGTCTCAGTCTACAGTACTGTAACCTCCTCTATCTCAGTCTACAGTACTGTAACCTCCTCTATCTCAGTCTACAGTACTGTAACCTCCTCTATCTCAGTCTACAGTACTGTAACCTCCTCTATCTCAGTCTACAGTACTGTAACCACCTCTATCTCAGTCTACAGCACTGTAACCACCTCTGTCTCAGTCTACAGTACTGTAACCTCCTCTATCTCAGTCTACAGTACTGTAACCTCCTCTATTTCAGTCTACAGTACTGTAACCACCTCTATCTCAGTCTACAGCACTGTAACCTCCTCTATCTCAGTCTACAGTACTGTAACCTCCTCTATCTCAGTCTACAGTACTGCAACCTCCTCTATCTCAGTCTACAGCACTGTAACCTCTATCTCAGTCTACAGCACTGTAACCTCCTCTATCTCAGTCTACAGTACTGTAACCTCCTCTATCTCAGTCTACAGTACTGCAACCTCCTCTATCTCAGTCTACAGCACTGTAACCTCTATCTCAGTCTACAGCACTGTAACCTCCTCTGTCTCAGTCTACAGTACTGTTACCTCCTCTATCTCAGTCTACAGTACTGTTACCTCCTCTATCTCAGTCTACAGTACTGTAAACTCCTCTATCTCAGTCTACAGTACTGTAACCTCCTCTGTCTCAGTCTACAGTAATGTAACCACCTCTATCTCAGTCTACAGCACTGTAACCACCTCCATCTCAGTCTACAGCACTGTAACCTCCTCTATCTCAGTCTACAGCACTGTAACCTCCTCTATCTCAGTCTACAGCACTGTAACCACCTCTATCTCAGTCTACAGCACTGTAACCACCTCTATCTCAGTCTACAGCACTGTAACCTCCTCTATCTCAGTCTACAGTACTGTAACCTCCTCTATCTCAGTCTACAGTACTGTAACCTCCTCTATCTCAGTCTACAGTAGTGTAACCTCCTCTATCTCAGTCTACAGTAGTGTAACCTCCTCTATCTCAGTCTACAGTACTGTAACCTCCTCTATCTCAGTCTACAGCACCCTAACCTCCTCTATCTCAGTCTACAGTACTGTTACCTCCTCTATCTCAGTCTACAGTACTGTAACCTCCTCTATCTCAGTCTACAGTACTGTAACCTCCTCTATCTCAGTCTACAGTACTGTAACCTCCTCTATCTCAGTCTACAGCACTGTAACCTCCTCTATCTCAGTCTACAGTACTGTAACCTCCTCTATCTCAGTCTACAGTACTGTAACCTCCTCTATCTCAGTCTACAGCACTGTAACCTCCTCTATCTCAGTCTACAGTACTGTACCTCCTCTATCTCAGTCTACAGTACTGTAACCTCCTCTGTCTCAGTCTACAGCACTGTAACCTCCTCTATCTCAGTCTACAGCACTGTAACCTCCTCTATCTCAGTCGACAGTACTGTAACCTCCTCTATCTCAGTCTACAGCACTGTAACCTCCTCTATCTCAGTCTACAGCACTGTAACCTCCTCTATCTCAGTCTACAGCACTGTAACCTCCTCTGTCTCAGTCTACAGTACTGTAACCTCCTCTGTCTCAGTCTACAGCAATGTAACCTCCTCTGTCTCAGTCTACAACACTGTAACCTCCTCTGTCTCAGTCTACAGTACTGTTACCTCCTATGTCTCAGTCTACAACACTGTAACCTCCTCTGTCTCAGTCTACAGTACTGTAACCTCCTCTATCTCAGTCTACAACTTGCTGTAACCTCCTCTGTCTCAGTCTGCAGTACTGAGCCAGTCACACACATTGAAATAGAAACACCTTAATGCTGGAGGAACACAACAGCTGAGTCTTCCATGATGTAAGACAGACTGGAAACACAGGGAATGGAACCCTTTCACTTGTTGTTTCTAGTCTCCACTGGTGAGGAGGAGAGGCTGGTCAAACTTTCCAGCACAGAGAGAGAGAGAAAGGCAGGATGTTTACCTCCTCTTGTCCCAGGAGAGATGGGCTGAGGGGAGGGGGAGAGAGGGGAGGAGGAGAGGAGGAGAGGGGGAGAGAGGGGAGGATAAGAGGAGAGTAGGAGAGATAGGAGGATGAGAGGAGAAGAGGAGAGGGGAGGGGAGGGAAACACCCACTTCTGATGTTTATGTGAGTCATAATGCCCCTCTGGGGGGTCTCCGGAAACGTAACCACGGTGACACTGGGAGCAGCAGCAAGGGGGCATCCGTGGTGTTAGGTGCTCCCCAGTCTCTCTCTCTGTGTCTCTGTCACAAATACTTCCCTAAAGTCCTCTCTCACACACACACACATCATGGGAAACTGTGTGTTATTGCAGTCACAGCATTAGATTACACAGGATCAGACAAGCCTGTGGATCTCTATCATATACCATGGGATAACACACACACACACACACACACACACACACACACACACACACACACACACACACACACACACACACACACACACACACACACACACACACACACACACACCATCAGGGTACAGTGGAACAAAAGTCCCTGCAGAACACAGGGGAATCTCCAGTGTGTGTCAAGCATAACCACCACACATGGCAGCAGGTAACCTAGCGCATAGAGCATTTATTTAACCTTTATTTAACTAGGCAGTTAAGAACAAATTCTTATTTACAATGACGGCCCTGCGTCGTCCGGCCAAACTCGGACAACGCTGGGCCAATTGTGCGTCGCCCTAAGGGACTCCCAATCACGGCCGGATGTAATGCAGCCTGGATTCGAACCAGGTACTGCAGTGTTGCCTCTTGCACTGAGATGCAGTGTCTTAGACCACTGTTCAACTCGGGACAGTTGCGACAGTAACCAAAAGGTCACTGGTTTGAATACCCGAGCCAACAAAGTAAAGCATCTGCCGATGTGTCCCTTGAGCAAGGCACTTAACCCTAATTTTCTCCAGAGGCGCTGGACTACTATAGCTGACCCTGTAAAACAACACATTTCACTGCACCTATCTGGTGTATGTGACAATAAAACATGTTCATAATGTTTGGTATACTCAGTGTATATACAGTGAGTTGCATCGCCCTTTAGCCCTCAGAACAGCCTCAATTCGTCGCGGCATGGATGAAAAGTGTTCCACGGGGATGCTGGCCCATGTTGACTCCAATGATTCCCACAGTTGTGTCAAGTTGGCTGGATGTCCTTTGGGTGGTGGACCATTCTTGATACACACGGGAAACTGGTGAGCGTTAAACTGGTGAGCATAAAAAACCCAGCAGCATTGCAGTTCTTGACACAAACCGGCACGTCTGTCACCTTCTACCGTACCCCGTTCTTGAATGGGCAAGACAAATATTTTGTCTTGCCCATGTAACAGTGTAGGTTCCGTCCCTCTCTTCGCCCCAACCCGGGCTCGAACCAGGGACCCTTGCACACATCAACAACTGACACCCCACGAAGCATCGTTACCCATCGCGCCACAAAAGCCAAGGCCCTTGCAACGCAAGGGGAAACCCTACTTCAAGTCTCAGAGAGAGTGACGTCACTGATTGAAACGCTATTAGCGCGCACCACCGCTAACTAACTAGCCATTTCACATCGGTTACACTCACCCCCCTTTTGACCTCCTCCTTTTCCGCAGCAACCAATGATCCGGGTCAACAGCATCAATGTAACAGTGTAGGTTCCGTCCCTCTCTTCGCCCCAACCCGGGCTCAAACCAGGGACCCTTGCACACATCAACAACTGACACCCACCGAAGCATCGTTACCCATCGCGCCACAAGAGCCACGGCCCTTGCAACGCAAGGGGAAACCCTACTTCAAGTCTCAGAGCGAGTGACGTCACTGATTGAAACGCTATTAGCGCGCACCACCGCTAACTAACTAGCCATTTCACATCGGTTACACCCATTCACCCTCTGAATGGCACGTATACACAATCCATGTCTCACTTGTCTCAAGGCTTAAACATCCTTCCTTAACCTGTTGTCTCCCCTTCATCTACACTGATTGAAGTGGATTTACCTCGATTCCCCTGGTCAGTCCGTCATGTCACTCAGTGTACAGTACATGGCCAAAAGTATGTGCACACCCCTTCAAATTAGTGGATTCGGCTATTTCAGCCACACCCATTGCTGACAGGTGTATAAAATCGAGCATACAGCCATGCAATCTCCATAGACGAACATTGGCAGTAGAATAGCCTTACTGAAGAGCTCCGTGACTTTCAACGTGGAATTGTCATAGGATGCCACCTTTCCAACAAGTCAGTTTGTCAAATTTCCTGCTAGAGCTGCCCCGGTTAACTGTAAGTGCTGTTATTGTGAAGTGGAAATGTCTAGGAGCAACAACAGCTCAGCCGCAAAGTTGTAGGCCACAACAAGCTTACCGAATGGGAACGCCAAGTGCTGAAGTGCGTATCATCTGTCCTTGGTTGCAACACTCACTACCGAGTTCCAAACTGCCTCTGGAAGCAACGTCAGCACAAGAACTGTTCGTCGGGAGCTTCATGAAATCGGTTTCCATGGCCGAGCAGCCACACACAACCCTTGGCAATGCCAAGCATCGTTTGGACTGGTGTAAAACTCTGGAGCAGTGGAAACGCATTCTCTGGAGTGTTGAATCACGCTTCACAATCTGGCAGTCTGACGGACGAATCTGGGTTTGGTGGATACCAGGAGAACGCTACCTGCCCGAATGCATAGTGCCTACTGTAAAGTGTGGTGGAGGAGGAATAATGTTCTGGGGCTGTTTACCCATGGTTTGGGCTATGCCCCTTAGTTCCAGTGAAGGAAAATCTTAACACTACAGCATCCAATGACATTCTAGACGATTCTGTGCTTCCAACTTTGTGGCAACAGTTTGGGGAAGGCCCTTTCCAGTTTCAGCATGACAATGCCCGAGTGCACAACCCGAGGTCCATACAGAAATGGTTTGTCGAGATTGGTGTGGAAGAACTTGACTGGCCCGCACAGAGCCCTGATCTCAACCCCATCGAACACCTTTGGGATGCATTGGAACGCCAACTGTGAGCCAGGGCTAATTGCCCAACATCAGTGCCCGACCTCACTAATGCTCTTGTGGCTGAATGGAAGCGAGTTTCTGCAGCAATGTTCCAACATCTAGTGGAAAGCCTTCCCAGAAGAGTGGAGGCTGTTGCAACAGCAAAGGGGGACCAACTCCATATTAATGCACATGATTTTGGAATGAGGTATTGTTTGTGTATATACAGTATACCCACCATCCCCTATCAGCCTGGCCTACCACAAAAGAACAAGAAAATATGAATTATTTAAAGTGACAAAACAAAAAAATATCCTCATGCGAGTTTTAAAATAGAATATACATTATCCATGAGGATCAAACCAAAGGCCTACAAGGATGCGTTTTTCATTGAATCTCCATAAACATTATTTGAAATCCAATGTTTGACAGCGTTCGTCACTGTGCCAGGTTGTCAGTCATTTTGCAGTTGTCTCACAAGTCGCTCCCCCGAATCAAACAGAGAGCCACTTCCTAGTCACTTCCTAGATGTTTTTCTACATTCTGCATCCCTCAGGGCACATTATTAAAAACAAAGCTGCTGGAAGTAATGCCAGGCAATTTCTTTAAATGAAAATAGGACTGCTTCAGCGGAGTTCCCTCCCTGTCCTCCTCCTCCTCCATCCCTCTCCTCCTCCTACATTCCTCTCCTCCTCCTCCTCCATCCCTCTCCTCCTCCTCCTCCTCCATCCCTCTTCTCCTCCTCCTCCTCCTACATCCCTCTCCTCCTCCATCCCTCTCCTCCTCCTCCTCCTCCATTCCTCTCCTCCTCCTCCTCCATCCCTCTCCTCCTCCTCCTCCTCCTCCTCCATTCCTCTCCTCCTCCTCCATCCCTCTCCTCCTCCTCCTCCTCCTCCTCCTCCTCCATCCCTCTCCTCCTCCTCCTCCTCCTCCTCCTCCATCCCTCTCCTCCTCCTCCTCCTCCTCCTCCTCCTCCTCCATTCCTCTTCTCCTCCTCCTCCATTCCTCTCCTCCTCCTCCATCCCTCTCCTCCTCCTCCTCCTCCTCCTCCTCCTCCTCCTCCATCCCTCTCCTCCTCCTCCTCCATCCCTCTCCTCCTCCTCCTCCTCCATTCCTCTTCTCCTCCTCCTCCATCCCTCTCCTCTTCCTCCTCCATCCCTCTCCTCCTCCTCCTCCTCCTCCTCCTCCATTCCTCTTCTCCTCCTCCTCCATCCCTCTCCTCTTCCTCCTCCATCCCTCTCCTCCTCCTCCTCCTCCTCCTCCATTCCTCTTCTCCTCCTCCTCCATCCCTCTCCTCCTCCTCCATCCCTCTCCTCCTCCTCCTCCTCCTCCTCCTCCATCCCTCTCCTCCTCCTCCTCCATCCCTCTCCTCCTCCTCCTCCTCCATTCCTCTTCTCCTCCTCCTCCATCCCTCTCCTCTTCCTCCTCCATCCCTCTCCTCCTCCTCCTCCTCCTCCTCCATTCCTCTTCTCCTCCTCCTCATCCTCCTCCATCCCTGTTCTCTTCCTCCATTCCTCTCCTCCTCCATCCCTCTCCTCCTCCTCCTCCTCCTCCTCCATCCCTCTCCTCCTCCTCCTCCTCCTCCTCCATCCCTCTCCTCCTCCTCCTCCTCCTCCATCCCTCTCCTCCTCCTCCTCCTCCTCCTCCTCCTCCATCCCTCTCCTCCTCCTCCTCCTCCATCCTCCTCCTCCACAGTGTTTTGGGTCATTTGTATAAATCAAGGATAGAGAAAATAGAGGGAGGGAGATGCTGGGAAAAGATTAAAAGATGAGAGGAGGAGAGAGAGGCTCACATAAATATGTAGACAAAGGCTGAGGTAAACACAGAGGTTATTTAGACAGGAACACACACACGAAGGCACAGCAGATGTTTCCAGTGGTGACAGCTGGAGACATCTGGTGCCTAAACTCCACCGGTCAAACTAAGTGACACAGGCCTTCAGGCGTGAAGGGAACATAGGGAGTGTATGTGTGTGTGCGTACGTGCATGCGTGTATTTTTGTGTTTGTGTGACTCTTCGTTTGTTTGTGTCAGGAAATCGCGGCTAATGTGAAATGTTATTACGCTGGCTAGCATCAAGCGTGTTCTAACCGAAACTGATAAACGAGGAGACGGGCCACAGGATCAGGTGCCCAGGTTGCCATGGTGCTGAGCGACGAGGACTCTGACATCCCCGTGAAGAATCCTAGATCCTTATGGCCATAACTAGTCTGACCCGCACGCGCACACACACACACACACACACACACACACACACACACACACACACACACACACACACACACACACACACACACACACACACACACACACACACACACACACACACACACACACACACACACACACACACTGTTGGGGCCGTGCCTTCAGAGAACTGACATGCACAGGTTGTGTGTTTTGTGTGTGTGTGTTTTGTGTGTGTGTGGTGTGTGTGTGCGCTTGTGCACATGCGTGATAGGTCACAGATGTCCTCCAGCAGGGAGAGAGGAGAGGAAACAGAGAGAAAGGGAAGGAAGGAAAGAGGGAGAAAGAGGGAGGACAGAGGAGTACAGGACAGATGAGCTATAGAGGTTACATGTACACATCCAGATCCTGCACAGGTTGAAAGAGACAATGCAATGAGACACAGCTGCTGCTGACTGCTGGCTGACTGCTGGCTGACACACACACACACACACACACACACACACACACACACACACACACACACAGCTACTGTTGTCCATAAACGTAAGACACAGTCCGTTAATGTTTGGAGTCTCATCCGGTAGAGCAAGCTGATACAGGCTTGTTCCTGCTTCACCAACACTGGCCCTCCTCTCTAATAGCACTGGGGTTAACACACACACACACTGACCCTAGATCAGTAGGCTAGCCTGGGTTACCAGCCATTTCCTTTTGTGGGCCTCTTTAATACATATGCAGAGACTGATCGTTAAACAGTTTGCACTGTAGTTACAGTGTATTAATTAATCCATTAAAATACATCATTATGAATCAGTTGATATCCCAATGGCTTTTTATTGCCTAATATAAGATCAGACTAGCCGGAGCTTCCGCTAATGGCAAGCCTGTAATGGGGGAGGACAGTGTGTGCAGCTTATGAATGTGTTAGTATTGATTTCTCTGTTTCCTGACAACACTGGGTCAGGCACATTAACATCATGGCCTTCGTGGGGTAGATCATTCACAGCCACCCCAACGTTGCTGCAACGTGGCTCTGCGGTCAGGTCAGTGACCTGCACTTCCCTCTCTCTGTGTGTGTGTGTGTGTGTGTGTGTGTGTGTGTGTGTGTGTGTGTGTGTGTGTGTGTGTGTGTGTGTGTGTGTGCACTAGGAAGGGCAGGCTGGGGTAAGAGGCCTGATGGAACACTTGGGTAATGTAATGTAATTCATCTGGGACAACACCATCAGACACAGGGCTCACACACAGGAAGTGAGCTCTACAGGACTCACACACAGGAAGTGAGCTCCACAGGACTCACACACAGGAAATGAGCTCCACAGGACTCACACACAGGAAATGAGCTCCACAGGACTCACACACAGGAAGTGAGCTCCACAGGACTCACACACAGGAAGTGAGCTCCACAGGACTCACACACAGGAAGTGAGCTCCACAGGACTCACACACAGGAAGTGAGCTCCACAGGACACACACAGGATGTGAGCTCCACAGGACTCACACACAGGAAGTGAGCTCCACAGGACTCACACACAGGAAGTGAGCTCCACAGGACTCACACACAGGAAGTGAGCTCCACAGGAATCACACACACACAACAGTACACACCAATAAAACATCAACCATCACAATGCAAGACAATAGCGTACGCTGAACTCACACACACTCGCAAACACTCACCCAAACACACAAACACACAAACACTCACCCAAACACCAAAACACTCACCCAAACACTCACCCAAACACACAAACACCCAAACACACAAACACACAAACACTCACCCAAACACACAAACACCCAAACACTCACCCAAACACACAAACACCCAAACACTCACCCAAACACACACAAACACCCAAGCACACAAGCACACACAAACAAAGAAACTTTTGCAATAGGGTTCATTAACCTAACATTGCTGTTCTGTTTTTCAGACAGAACAACTGTATTTGAACCAGGATTCACAACCCTTATCCCTGTGGATGATTCAAAACAATCATTGAGAACTTGCATTCCTAGAACGGTATTTCTTTCAGGCCAACTATTTGTCAGGGCAATAATTAATAACAACAAGAACTATCCTTGGAGGACTAGTGTTTATTGCACTGTGGGTCGTGAGGTGTCCAGTAAAATTATAGAGTAGAAACACAGCAACATGTCAGCAATATGTTTGATAGTAAATTAGCATTCACTGGGCGCCACCAAACAAATGTTTTCCATGGTAAACAAACAGTGTGTGTTTGTTTCAATATAATTGTCATTGTGGGTCCAGCATCGCTCATTAGCCCCGAGAACAGCAGCGGTCCAATCAGCACAGTATGTACTTGCATGTGCAACTGTTTGTCTGTGTTTGTCTGTGTGTGTGTGTGTGTGTGTGTGTGTGTGTGTGTGTGTGTGTGTGTGTGTGTGTGTGTGTGTGTGTGTGTGTGTATGTGTGTGTGATATGGGCTAGTCTCCTGGTACTGTACAGAAGGCAATGTGCTCATTAAACTGTCTGTGGCGGGAACAGCCAGACCCCCTGGCCAGAGGTACACACCCACACAGGTCCTGGATCTCTCTCTCTCACACACACACACACACACACACACACACACACACACACACACACACACACACACACACACACACACACACTGTGACCTGCTGACATAAATATAGGACATTGAAAAGAACAGTTCCATCACATACCTTTTTAGAGGGGGAGTCATTTGAGGGGAGCACCATGGAGGGGCGGCCATCGTTCATCATAGAAGAGAGGAACGGAGAGAGGAGACAATTATTAGTGAGGTGTTCATTGGATTAATGAAAACCTCTGAAATAACTCACGCACACACAACTCAATGCATAATGTGACAAACCAAACACATGCACAAACTGTAAACACACACACACACACAGATGCTTCTGCGTTAACGACCCTTCCCCACCCTATGCTCCAAAAGCCCCTCTGGACCCAGTCGAAGGGGCCCCACTAGCAGCCATCCCCCAGGCACCTCAACCTTTTCAGGGAACACATCCTCCTAGGGCCCAGTTTCAGTCCCCTAACCTCCAGGCTTCTCTCTCAGACACAACACCCCTCTCTCTCCCTGTGTTTTACAGTCAGTCACTTCACAGACTGACTCCCCATAACAATCTGACTGTCTAGTGAGGTGCAGAGTGATGCCTGGCCCTGTCCTTTTCCTCACAGCTCTGTGAAGCACAAAGGCAGACGACAGGGGAGAGAGAGCACACACCCACACACACGCAACGATCACAAAGCAGGGAAAAGGCCACTGTCCATCTCTTGCCTGTAAACATCTCCTAATCATTCAGCAGGTACCACTGATATCTGTCATTACTGCTGGAAACACAGAGACAGAGAGAGAGAGAGAGAGGTAGGAAGGGAGGGAAAAAAATAAAGAAAGGGGGGTAGAGAAAAGAGATGAACGGCGAGAGAGGGAGAGAGAAAGAGAGGGAGAGAGAAAATAGAGAGAAAGACAGATTCTCTCTCTCTCATCCCCACATCTCTGTTTCCATCTCATTACCAGTCAGTCACAGTGACTCAGCCGGGCATTTTTAAAGTCACATGCATGCATTTTTAATCCCGGACAAGTTCCCTCTACACAGGGGCCATTTGTCGATGTGTGTGTGTGAGTGTGTGTGTGAGTGTGAGTGTGAGTGTGTGTGTGTGTGTGTGTGTCGGAGTGTGTGTGTGTGCGTGTGTGTGTGTCAGAGTGTGTGACTGTGTGTGTGTGTGTGTGTGTGTCAGAGTGTGTGTGTGTGTGTGTCAGAGTGTGTGACTGTGTGTGTGTGTGTGTGTGTGTCAGAGTGTGTGACTGTGTGTGTGTGTGTGTGTGTCAGAGTGTGTGTGTGTGACTGTGTGTGTGTGTGTGTGTGTGTGTGTGTGTGTGTGTGTGTGTGTGTGTGTGTGTGTGTGTGTGTCGGAGTGTGTGTGTCGGAGTGTGTGTGTGTGTCAGAGTGTGTGACTGTGTGTGTGTGTGTGTGTGTGTGTGTGTGTGTGTGTGTGTGTGCACCCTCCTACAGGCCCAGAGGGGGTAAGTAGTGTCTGTGAGAAGCCCCTGTGGAGCCGTTCTGACTCTCAGAGTACATTCAATGATTCTAACGTGGAGCGATCGTGGAGGACAGAGGGATGGCTAGAGGAGAGAAACGGAGGAAAGGAGGCTGAAAGAGAGGAGACATTTCCTCCCGGTGTAGGGATCTCTCCGTTGGGACAGGGCTGTCACTGGCCATACGGGGCAGTGTGGAGTGATGAGGGGAGCGCTTGTGTTTAAGTCACTGCTGGTGTTGTCAAGGACCCCTGGGCCTTGTTACCATGCTGGTACAGGTGGTTCAGATTGTGTCTGAGTCGGAGCGCGGTGCTAGTAACACCAGGGCTTCATCTCCACACGGGTCACAAGTTCACTATACTGAAAGTTCCTTTGACAAAATAGCTGGCAATGCCTCCTGTATTGACCTATAAGGGATTCTAAGTGTATGTATATAACTCTAGAATCCTCCTACTGCCCTATAGCCTACTAAATGACTACATTACATGGAACATAATACTAGCTTTTCATTGTTTTTCTAGCCCCTGGCATTTTCATACCCAGAGCTGCAGCTGTAAATACACATGGCTCAATGACACAGATGCCTTACCCACACACACACACACACACACAAACACACACACAGACATGCACAGACACACACAGACACATGCACACAGTCACACACAGAACACTCCCCCCGACACACACTCACATACACACACACAGAACATCCTCCGACACACACACACACACACACACACACAGAACACACTCCAACACACACACACACTCCGACACACACACACTGAACACACTCCGACACAGACACACACACACACACACACAGTCACACACGTCCGACACACACACACATACACAGACACATACACACAGAACACACTCCGACACACACTCACACACAGATACATACATACACGCACACATACACACATACACACACAGAACACATTCCGCAAACACACACACACACACACAGAACACTCCCCCCGACACACACACACACACACACACACACAGTGTCACACAGTGAGGCTATTATTTAGTGGGCACGTTAGCTCAGAGCGTCAGACACTGAGGAGAGGGACTGTTCTAGCAGCGTCAGTCTCTAACAAACCCCTCAGATCTCAGATCAACCTCCAGTCCTACATGATAATGACTGTCCCTGAGATCTCAGATCAACCTCCAGTCCTACATGATAATGACTGTCCCTGAGATCTCAGATCAACCTCCAGTCCTACATGATAATGACTGTCCCTGAGATCTCAGATCAACCTCCAGTCCTACATGATAATGACTGTCCCTGAGATCTCAGATCAACCTCCAGTCCTACATGATAATGACTGTCCCTCAGATCTCAGATCAACCTCCA
This sequence comes from Salmo trutta, assembly GCF_901001165.1. Lineage (NCBI taxonomy): Eukaryota > Metazoa > Chordata > Actinopteri > Salmoniformes > Salmonidae > Salmo > Salmo trutta. Next base: position 3,318,071 of record NC_042996.1, read on the forward strand.
GTCCTACATGATAATGACTGTCCCTCAGATCTCAGATCAACCTCCAGTCCTACATGATAATGACTGTCCCTCAGATCTCAGATCAACCTCCAGTCCTACATGATAATGACTGTCCCATCCATTGACATGTGATAATGACTGTCCTGTTGTCCTCCCTGTCAGGGGAAGTCCTCTCACACCAGCCTCAGAGAATGGTGGCAGTATAAGTAATGATCCCCTGAGGGAGGGAGGGAGTGTGTGTGTGGGGGGGGGGGGTGAGTGTGTGTGTGTGGGGGGAGGGGGGGGGAGTGAGTGTGTGTGTGTGGGGTGACTGAGTGAGTATGTGTGTGGGAGTGGGTGTTCGTAGGGGTGTGTGTGTGTGTGTGTGTTTGTGAGTATGTATGTGCAATCATGTATCGCTGTGTGTGTGTGTGTGTGTATATATATGTGTGTGTGTGTGTGTATATATGTGTGTGTGTGTGTGTATATATGTGTGTGTGTGTGTATATATGTGTGTGTGTGTGTATATATGTGTGTGTGTGTGTATATATATGTGTGTGTGTGTGTGTGTGTGTGTATATATGTGTGTGTGTGTGTATATATGTGTGTGTGTGTGTGTGTGTATATATGTGTGTGTGTGTGTGTGTATATATATGTGTGCGCGCGCGTCTGTAATAAACCCATCATTAACTTCCCCAGGCAGCTTGTGTCAGGGCCCAGACGGAGAGACAAAGCCTGTGTTTTTCCTCAGCTGTGTGGCCAGGCGAGGGGCCAGGGGCCTGGGGAGAGAGGGGACAGGTACAGCCTGCCCTGGGTGACAGACACACACACAGGACAGGAGATCGCGGTTTTGCTTCCATTTAGGCACTAAATAAGGGAGGAACCAAAAACTTGGCAGAGTAGTGCAAGGGGGTAATTAGCAAGCGGGATGCACGTGTCCCTCAATGAGGGGTACCCCAGGGAGAGACAGCTCAATCAGAGACCCAGCTGCAGGTAGAGGGGGCATCATTTTTGAGTGTGTGTGTGTGTGTGTGTGTGTGTGTGTGTGTGTGTGTGTGTGTGTGTGTGTGTGTGTGTGTGTGTGTGTGTGTGTGTGTGTGTATGTGTGTTTGTGTAATGTACAGCTGAACCTATAACCCTTGCACCCCTTCTCTTTAATTATTCTAGTCGTTGTGAGCTGATTAACACATCTCATCCATCTCCTCTCATCTCACCCATCTCACCCATCTCACCCATCTCCTCCCATCTCACCCATCTCCTCCCCATCTCACCAATCTCCTCCCCATCTCACCCATCTCCTCCCCATCTCACCCAGCTCCTCCCCATCTCACCCATCTCCTCCCCATCTCACCCATCTCACCCATCTCCTCCCCATCTCACCCATCTCCTCCCATCTCACCCATCTCACCCATCTCCTCCATCTCCTCCCCATCTCACCCATCTCCTCCCCATCTCACCCATCTCCTCCCAATCTCCCCCATCTCCTCCCAATCTCCCCCATCTCCTCCCCATCTCACCCATCTCCCCCATCTCCTCGATAATCTCAATCATCTCCTCCCCATCTCCCCCATCTCACCCATCCCCTCGATAATCTCAATCATCTCCTCCCCATCTCCCCCATCTCCCCCATCTCCTTCCCCATCTCCACCTCCGTCTCCTCCCCCATCTCCACCCCCATCTCCTCCCCCATCTCCTCCCCATCTCCTCCCTCATCTCCTCCCCATCATCTCCCCCATCTTCTCCCCCATCTCCTCCCCATCTCCTCCCTCATCTCCTCCCCCATCTCCTCCCTCATCTCCTCCCCCATCTCCTCCCCATCTCCCCCCATCTTCTCCCCATCTCCCCCCATCTTCTCCCCATCTCCCACTGATGTACCCAAATAACAGACTCCCAGGAGCAGACACCACCAACCCCATGCCATGCCCCCGGATCTGACACTCCACTGTGCCCAAGAGGGAGGAGGGTGTCTGTGTGAGTGTGAGTGTGTGTGTGTTGTGATCTGATAAGCCCCTTCATTTGGGCCGTTTGAAAGGAGTGAAAGGAGTCATGGGGAGACTTTCATCTTCAGAACAAAAAAAGAGCAGGTCGAGAGGGAGAGACAGAGAGAGACAGACAGAGGGAGCAACCGAGAGAGAGACAGAGGGAGGGAGAGAAGGGTAGGACAGAGGAAGGGAGAGAAGAGTGGGACAGAGGGATGGATAGAAGGGTGGGACAGAGGGAGGGAGAGAAGGGTGGGACAGAGGGATGGAGAGAAGGGTAGGACAGAGGAAGGGAGAGAAGGGTAGGACAGAGGGATGGATAGAAGGGTGGGACAGAGGGAGGGAGAGAAGGGTGGGACAGAGGGATGGAGAGAAGGGTAGGACAGAGGGATGGAGAGAAGGGTGGGACAGAGGGAGGGAGAGAAGGGTAGGACAGAGGAAGGGAGAGAAGGGTGGGACAGAGGGAGGGAGAGAAGGGTAGGACAGAGGGAGGGAGAGAAGGGTAGGACAGAGGGATGGAGAGAAGGGTGGGACAGAGGGAGGGAGAGAAGGGTAGGACAGAGGAAGGGAGAGAAGAGTGGGACAGAGGGATGGATAGAAGGGTGGGACAGAGGAAGGGAGAGAAGGGTGGGACAGAGGGATGGAGAGAAGGGTGGGACAGAGGGAGGGAGAGAAGGGTAGGACAGAGGGAGGGAGAGAAGGGTAGGACAGAGGGAGGGAGAGAAGGGTGGGGTGAGAGGAGGAAGAGATGAGATAGGAATAAAGAAAGAAAGCTAATCCACAGGATGTTTAACTTGGGCATGCTGACAGAGGACAATAACGAGAAAACAAAGAAACACCAGTATGTCCTGCTTCCTGCTGGAGACAGAAAACTGAAGAGAGAAGGAAGAGAAATTGAGAAATATGTCCTGCTTCCTGCTGGAGACAGAAAACTGAAGAGAGAAGGAAGAGAAATTGAGAAATATGTCCTGCTTCCTGCTGGAGACGGAAAACTGAGGAGAGAAGGAAGAGAAATGGAGAAATATGTCCTGCTTCCTGCTGGAGACGGAAAACTGAAGAGAGAAGGAAGAGAAATGGAGAAATATGTCCTGCTTCCTGCTGGAGACGGAAAACTGAGGAGAGAAGGAAGAGAAATGGAGAAATATGTCCTGCTTCCTGCTAGAGACAGAAAACTGAGGAGAGAAGGAAGAGAAATGGAGAAATATGTCCTGTTTCCTGCTGGAGACAGAAAACTGAGGAGAGAAGGAAGAGAAATGGAGAATATGTCCTGCTTCCTGCTGGAGACATAAAACTGAGGAGAGAAGGAAGAGAAATGGAGAAATATGTCCTGCTTCCTGCTGGAGACGGAAAACTGAGGAGAGAAGGAAGAGAAATGGAGAAATATGTCCTGCTTCCTGCTGGAGACAGAAAACTGAGGAGAGAAGAAAGAGAAATGGAGAAATATGTCCTGCTTCCTGCTGGAGACAGAAAACTGAAGAGAGAAGGAAGAGAAATTGAGAATATTACAGAAATAGGGGATTAATAGATACCATGTACAGACTTCCACATGGTGGGACTTAAATTAATAATGAACGATGGGGGGGGGGCTGTGTCTCCGTCTATAAGTCTGTCTGGGTGTGTCATCACTCAAGGAGAGAATTTACAAGTCAAAGAGAGATGTAATGATAGGAATCTTCTGAGGATCTCTTTTTCTCGCTTCCTCCACTGTGGTAATTGAAGACACAACGCTTGTTGAAAGATCAAGTCACAATATAATAATGCATAAAACAATTCCCCCAAAATACAGCCTACCTCACATCTTGGTGGAACACCTTTGATTAAAGCCTTGCAAGTAAGAATACTGGTATGTTTCAGGCACCAAGTAATGCGGGTGTGTTAGTGGTGATAACAGAGCGGATCAATTACTGTCTGCAACTGGAACAATTAGGAGAGGAAGAGGGCTGTGGGTGTTTCCCCTTTGTCTTATCTGTGTGTGTGTGTGTGTGTGTGTGTGTGTGTGTGTGTGTGTGTGTGTGTGTTACAGTGTTATCTGATAGGAGAGGCCCTATCTCTGCTCCATCAGTCTACTGAGCCAGGAGAGAGTGAACGTCTATCTCTCCACACGAGCCCTGAGTCCTAAATCAGGGAAGAGATTCACTCAACACAGTCTTTAGTTCCACCCCACGTCTCACTGTCTCTCTGTCCCTGGTCATGTTGTGTGTAGCCCTGTCCTGCAGTCAATGACCAAACACCCTCTTTGGCCTCATGGGTGGAATGTTGTTCATATTTTTCAGAATTTCATGATGTTTTTGTTTTGATTTCGACGAGAATCCGGTGTTTCTATGTGAAACACTTTTGTTATATTTCAGTGTTCTGTGATGTATATAAAGTGTAATATTGGGATACAAACTGAAAAGGTAATACATTTCAACTCTATATCTGACTCAGTACAGGCGTCTTGTTTCTTCTAAGCCCATAACCATGTGTTTGAGCTGTATACTTTTGTTTCAAAGTAGATTTGTTTGACTACCAAGAATCACTCTGTGTGACCCTGATTTAGCCCACTGCAGTAAAAGGAAAACATCACTTTAGAATGGGATGTCTAATACACATATGGTAGTGTACAGTAAAACGTTAATCAATAGTGAACGATTCCTCCATGCCTTACTGCCATACTGTCTACCAGACCTCAGACAATAATGCTAGCTATACCCAGCACTCTAACAGCACATACAATATAAACAATATAAACATACATACTTGTAGGTTCTCCCAGTCACCACCTATAACTCCAAGGGTCCTATAACTCCAAGGGTTCTATAACTCCAAGGGTCCTATAACTCCAAGGGTCCTATAACTCCAAAGGTCCTATAACTCCAAGGGTCCTATAACTCCAAGGGTCCTATAACTCCAAAGGTCCTATAACTCCAAGGGTCCTATAACTCCAAGGGTCCTATAACTCCAAGGGTCCTATAACTCTCTAAGGTCTCTCTACATGTTATACACAGACATCATGTACACCAGGGGTATTCCACTCTGACCCTACGAGGTCTGGACCCTGCTGGTTTTCTGTTCTACCTGATCATTAATTGCAAACACCTGGTTCCCCAGGTCTAAATCAGTCCCTGATCAGAGGGGAACAATGAAAAAACACAGCGGAACTGACTTTGAGGTCCAGAGTTGGGTCTAAGGGATGTGGATCATCTAATAGGATCTAGTTCAACTCTATCTAGCCTGTACATAGTGCTAGTAACAGAGGAAGTCCAAATAGAGGGGTTCAGAGGATTACTCAGTGGTTACCAAGGTGTTGCCGTGGTGAATATAAACCAGGATCAGTGCTGTTCTAGCAGAGAGGAGGTCATGTGTATTATGGGCTGTGGCCCATCCATCACCCTTATTGGAAATAAACACGGGCCTATTGTTTGGAAGACATTAAATCTACTCAACAACCAGCGCAGTCTTTTTCTGAGGACCTTTTGGAGAAAACGAACTTTAATATTGTGTGTGTGTGTGTGTGTGTGTGTGTGTCACACGGCTGATGACCTTTAATTAGGAGTGAAAACAGTCCTAATTGCGTGATCTTACTGATGAGTAGTGGAACGCCACCTCGTCCTGAAACACACACCCTCCTATTATTACATTCCCAACAGGAATGAGCTGCAGACGTCCTGGGAAATATGACCAAAACACAGGGTGACACAGGACAAGCATTTCAACCCTGCTGTCTGAGAGATAGAAAGAGAGAGAGAGAGCAAAAGAGACAGAGAGAGTAGACAGAAAGGGAGGGAGGGAGGGGCCATATTTTGTATGACCATTGTAAATACAACCCATATTTATGTTTATATATATTCCCTTTTGTACTTTAACTATTTGCACATTATATGACATTTGAAATGTCTTTATTCTTTTGTAACTTTTGTTTGATTTTTTTTATTTCACTTTTGTTTATTATCTATTTCACTTGCTTGTAAACATATGTTTCCCATGCCAATAAAGCCCTTCAATTGAATTGAATTGAAATTGAATTGAGAGAGAGAGAGAGATGTTTAATTAGATCAATATGTGAGTATGTGAAGGGTCAGTGGATGAGTTCATTGTGACCCATCAGCTATTGGCTGACTGACTCACAGCAGGACAGTTCACCATCCTCTACCCCTTCACTTACTTTCTCCTCTCTTTCCTCCTCTGCCCCTCCTTCTACCTCTGCCCCTCCTTCCTCCTCTCCCCCTCCTTCCACCTCTGCCCCTCCTCCATCCTCTGCCCCTCCTCCCTCCTCTCCCCCACCTTCCACCTCCCCCCCTCCTTCCACCTCTGCCCCTCCCCCTCCTCACCCCCTCCTTCCACCTCTCCCCCTCCTCCCTCCTCTCCCTCACCTGCCACCTCTGACCCTCCTCCCTGCTCTCCCCCTTCTTCCACCTCTGACCCTCCTCCCTGCTCTCCCCCTCCTCTCCCCCTCCTTCCACCTCTGCCCCTCCTTCCTCCTCTCCCCCACCTTCCACCTCTGACCCTCCTCCCTCCTCTCCCTCACCTGCCACCTCTGACCCTCCTTCCTCCTCTCCCCCACCTTCCACCTCTGACCCTCCTCCCTCCTCTCCCTCACCTGCCACCTCTGACCCTCCTCCCTGCTCTCCCCCACCTTCCACCTTCCACCTCTGACCCTCCTCCCTGCTCTCCCCCTCCTTCTACCTCTGCCCTCCTCCCTCCTCTGCCCCTCCTCCCTCCTCTCCCCACCTTCCACCTCTCCCCCTCCTTCCACCTCTGCCCCTCCCCCTCCTCACCCCCTCCTTCCACCTCTCCCCCTCCTTCCACCTCTCCCCTTCCTCCCTCCTCTCCCCCCCTGCCACCTCTGCCCCTCCTCCCTCCTCTCCCCCACCTCCCTCCTCTGCCCCTCCTTCCACATCTGCCCCTCCTCCCTCCTCACCCCCTCCTTCCACATCTCCCCCTACTCCCTCCTCTCCCCCCACCTACCACCTCTGACCCTCCTCCCTGCTCTCCCCCACCTGCCACCTCTGACCCTCCTCACCGCTCTCCCCCTCCTTCCACCTCTCCCCTCCTCACCCCCTCCTTCCTCCTCTCCCCCGCCTTCCACCTCTGACCCTCCTTCCTCCTCTCCCCCTCCTTCCTCCTCTCCCCCTCCTTCCTCCTCTCCCCCTCCTCCCTGCTCTCCCCCTCCTCCCTCTACCTTCCACCTCTGACCCTCCTTCCTCCTCTCCCCCTCCTGCCATCTCTGACCCTCCTCCCTCCTCTCCCCCACCTTCCACCTCTGCCCCTCCTTCCTCCTCTCCCCCACCTTCCACCTCTGACCCTCCTCCCTCCTCTCCCTCACCTGCCACCTCTGACCCTCCTCCCTGCTCTCCCCCTCCTTCCACCTCTGACCCTCCTCCCTGCTCTCCCCCTCCTCCTCTCCCCCACCTTCCACCTCTGACCCTCCTCCCTGCTCTCCCCCTCCTCCCTCCTCTCCCCCTCCTCCCTCCTCTCCACCCTACACTTATCCTGCTTCTACCTCTCTCTCTTTTCTACTGAATCAAACCTCATCAACCGTGATTTGGGAGTTGAAATGAATATCATTAGTACTGATCTACCTCCATGTTGGCCTTACACTGCACTATAAAGAATGTCTTACCCTCTACCAACTCATACCTTTATTATATACTTCTGTTTTAAGATGTTATTTCACACAGCTAGGGAAAGTTTCTATGTTTTAATTGCTTCCGGCATTTCACAAGAGCCATCGCCCTCAATTTAAATGATTTAACGTGAGATGTTGAACCCTTTGTGTGAGTGCAGACCCTGTCCCAGCTAACACTTCCATAACACTGATGAAAACAGATAGGGAGATGTTGGCAACGTTCCCATCTCATCCAGTCTGTACTACTTCCTTCACAAAATAAAAGACAGAAATTAAAGAGAGAAAAGAGAAAGGGAAAAAAATACAGAATGAGAGTAGAGTATTTGAGCAGAGTAGAGAAGTAGAGAGATAGAGAGAGAGGGAGAGAGAGGGAGAGAGAGGGAGTGAGAGGGAGTGAGAGCGATGGAGAGAGAGAGAAAGAGATGGGGAGAGAGAGAGATGGAGAGAGAGAAAAGGGAGAAAAAAGGGAGGAAAATCAAGAGGGAGAAGAAACGGGAGTAGACTAGAGGGAAGAGAGAGAATAGAGGGAGGGAGAGAGAATAGAGGGAGAGAGAGAGAATAGAGGGAGAGAGAGAGAATAGAGGGAGAGAGAGAGAATAGAGGGAGAGACAGAGAATAGAGGGAGAGACAGAGAGAATAGAGGGAGAGACAGAGAATAGAGGGAGAGACAGAGAGAATAGAGGGAGAGACAGAGAATAGAGGGAGGGAGAGAGAATAGAGGGAGGGAGAGAGAATAGAGGGAGGGAGAGAGAATAGAGGGAGAGACAGAGAATAGAGGGAGGGAGAGAGAATAGAGGGAGGGAGAGAGAGAGGCAGAATAGAGTGAGGGAGCGATAGAATGAGAAATAGTCTCTGTAAGAGAAGTGTTTCTCAAACTTCCTGTGGGAGGGATGGAGGTTGGAAGGGAGAGATGGAGGGAAAGAGAGAGGACGACCCCTCTGCCTTCATCTCCTTTAATAGTTCATCACAAGTGTTCTGCTCTCTGTTCCTCCTCCATCCTCCCCTCTTCCCCGAACAAAGCCCCTATAATAGCCACCGCCATCGACGCCATGCGCCTTGTGTGTGTGTGTGTGTGTGTGTGTGTGTGTGTGTGTGTGTGTGTGTGTGTGTGTGTGTGTGTGTGTGTGTGTGTGTGTGTGTGTGTGTGTGTGTGTGTGTGTGTGTGCGCGTTGCAAGGCTGGCACCTTGTCTGAGGGGTGTGAGGAGTTCAGCATTAATAATTAAATGCGGGGGGACTGCTACCATCCAAATACAAAATGCGTCACAACTGGCAACCTCCTTTCACTTCTCTAAAAAAGAGAGCATGAGAAAGGGAGAGAGACAGACAGAGAGAAAGAGAGAGAGAGACTGTTTGCCACTGTTCGTGTTTACAAACAGTGGTGAAGGTCAGGTCAATGAGGTCAGAGTAAAGGTCGAAGGTTGAGGCGGTCAAGGTTGAGGGTGGAGGTCAGGGCCATTGTGAATCCACCAACAAAGCCAGTTCATCAGATCCAGGCAGGATAAACATGTGCTCTAGATAACTGGGCTTTAGAGAAAGAAAGGCCTATGAATGATAATATGATTTTATCCTAGGATCACCGTAGCTACAGCCAAAGCTCAGCTGGCTCCATTGAATACATGGATATATATCCAAGCCAATGCAAGATCTTTGGCCTCGTGCAAAAGCTTTATAATCAGTTTTGTAAATACAAATCTATGTGGTTGTTGGGGAGACAGAGCGATGTGATTGGGGGATTTCAATAGGATTTGGTTGGGCTCCGGTCTGAGTAATCTGAGGCAGGGGATTGATGGTAATAATGCAGTACAGTGGTAAAGTCCAATGTGACATGTATAACACTGATCCCCATGGTAACACACTAATCTGACAGCTAATGAAGATTCCAGTCTATATCTCTCTATGCTGTTCTCTCTCTCCATTGGCATCTATCTCCATCTCTCCATCTCTTTTACACATCTCTCCCACCACCCCTCTAATGTCCTTTACATTTCACACTCTCTACTTGCTCTATAAATCTAAGCTTTGTAAATCTACTTTATATAGCCCCCCCCCTTTCTCTCCCACTATTCCTCTGTTTCTATCCCTCCCTCCCCCCATTGTTCTGTCACTCCTCAGCATTAACTCGCAGAGCAAATTACACATCTCAGATTACACTCCAATTAAAGACTGGCTGGGCATCCATCCACACGACTACCGTTGATCTCTGTTGGCACTGGGTCCCTTAAAAAGGCCTTGGAAGGAATGTGGGGGACGTGCAAGGCATATTAAAGCCAGTGTGTGTGTGTGTGTGTGTGTGTGTGTGTGTGTGTGTGTGTGTGTGTGTGTGTGTGTGTGTGTGTGTGTGTGTGTGTGTGTGTGTGTGTCATTGCTAATCGCAGACAGCAGCCCCCTGTTAAACCACCATTAATGATCCTATTTAGACTTGTTGCCAGATTAATCAGAGTTTGAGCCTGTGTGATCGTGGACCTTTTCATGTTGGGCGGGTAGCGGGTGGTGGTGGGGAGGGACGGTGCTTGGTGGGAGACTGACACAGTTGGCAGAAAGAAGGGAGTGCCAACACCATGCCCACCAGGCTATAAAGGAGGGGAATGGGGAAGATATAGGGGGGTCTGTGTGTGGGACGGGGTATTTGGGGGTCCCTGGCTGAGATCAGAGGGTTTACAGAAACACAAATCCCAATGGTGATGTCACAGTGACACATGCGTGTCTGTATTTGTCTGTGTGTCTGTGTGAGTATAGAAAAATATGTATTGTATAGTATAGTATATTATGTATAGAGAAATATGTATAGTATAGCATACTATAATATGTATAGTCTAGTATAGTATAATATCTATAGTATAGTATAATATGTAGGATATATGCCTTCTATTGACCAGGATATATGCCTTCTATTGACCAGGATGTATGCCTTCTATTGACCAGGATATATGCCTTCTATTGACCAGGATGTATGCCTTCTATTGACCAGGATATATGCTTTCTATTGACCAGGATATTTGCCTTCTATTGACCAGGATATATGCCTTCTATTGACCAGGATATATGCCTTCTATTGACCAGGATATTTGCCTTCTATTGACCAGGATATATGCCTTCTATTGACCAGGATATATGCCTTCTATTGACCAGGATATATGCCTTCTATTGACCAGGATATATGCACGCAGATGTACTTTTGATTGACATCAATCATCCCTTTCTCTCTCTGCTGGAGTTGACATTCAGAGTGGGCACTTTACTGTAGGGGTAGACACGTAGTTGTCAAGTGTGTGTGTGTGTGTGTGTGTGTGTGTGTGTGTGTGTGTGTGTGTGTGTGTGTGTGTGTGTGTGTGTGTGTGTGTGTGTGTGTGTGATATTTGAGTGTGTGAGTGTGTGTGTGTTGGTAGAGTCCTCTGCAGTAGATTGGAATGAATTGTAATCCTCCTAATGGATTGGGTGAGAAGGTCGGCCGCTCACCTCCAGAGGGTCTGTAAAGGAGTGGTGCATCGATCCCAGTCAGACAGGTTGGGGGGGGGGGGGGGGGGGGTGTAGATGGGTCAGAGGAGAGAGGAAGTCACTGTCGCATAAATAGCCTCACTCTCAATTAGCACCTGACAGTTCCCTTCACCAGCCCTGACAACACACACACATACACACACTCAATCACAACACTTAACCAGTGTACAACATCTTTTGTTTGTTTCAATTGTAATTCAGAGTAGTAAGCACTAAAAGTATATCATTATGTGTGTGTGTGTGTGTGTGTGTGTGAGTGTGTACATGTGTGTTTACCAGTTTGCCACTTGAAAACTTGAATATGCATAGTCTGACACTGTACAATTCACCAACAAGGAAGTCAAACTGGAACCCCTCCAGAAGTCAGAGACCAGGAAGTGAATCCCGTAATACTGTCCTGGCAACAGCTAGCCCTGGGCTGATATCACTGTACTATACAACAGCTAGCCCTGGGCCGATATCACTGTACTATACAACAGCTAGCCCTGGGCTGATATCACTGTACTATACAACAGCTAGCCCTGGGCTGATATCACTGTACTATACAACAGTTAGCCCTGGGCTGATATCACTGTACTATACAACAGCTAGCCCTGGGCTGATATCACTGTACTATACAACAGTTAGCCCTGGGCTGATATCACTGTACTATACAACAGCTAGCCCTGGGCTGATATCACTGTACTATACAACAGTTAGCCCTGGGCTGATATCACTGTACTATACAACAGTTAGCCCTGGGCTGATATCACTGTACTATACAACAGCTAGCCCTGGGCTGATATCACTGTACTATACAACAGTTAGCCCTGGGCTGATATCACTGTACTATATAACAGCTAGCCCTGGGCTGATATCACTGTACTATATAACAGTTAGCCCTGGGCTGATATCACTGTACTATATAACAGCTAGCCCTGGGCTGATATCACTGTACTATACAACAGGAGGCTCAGGGGGGCTGGAGCTGTAAAATACCCATTTATTAACACAGGGCAGACTGGGAAAACAACAAACTGTTGAAATGCATCCGCCGCATCGATTGTGGTCCATGGAAGGTGTAAAAACAGATACTTATGCTGGCTAACATGGTGGATAGCATTTCATAAAGGGCTGCTGTTCACCAAGGGATAGGGTTTCTCTCTGCTATACACACAGCACTGGAGAGATATTGTCAGACAATCGAAGAGGACAGACAAGCTGATGCAATTAGAGTTCTACAGTTGCCAAACAAGTGAAATGTAAGCATTTTGTTAGCATTAGCTTCACTGCACAGAACTGTACTGTTAGCCATTGGCTGCTATTAGCTTCTTTTAGAATTAGCTTCAGGGTAGAGCGCTGCACTGTTGAATGAGCCCACTATTATGTTGTGTGCTGCTATTAGTGCCATTACAAAGCACTAAAGGGTTAGCATGTATCTACACTGTAGCATGTTGCTGGTATTAGTGCCATTACAAAGCACTAAAGGGTTAGCATGTATCTACACTGTAGCATGTTGCTGGTATTAGTGCCATTACAAAGCACTAAAGGGTTAGCATGTATCTACACTGTAGCATGTTGCTGGTATTAGTGCCATTACAAAGCACTAAAGGGTTAGCATGTATCTGCACTGTAGCATGTTGCTGGTATTAGTGCCATTACAAAGCACTAAAGGGTTAGCATGTATCTACACTGTAGCATGTTGCTGGTATTAGTGCCATTACAAAGCACTAAAGGGTTAGCATGTATCTACACTGTAGCATGTTGCTGGTATTAGTGCCATTACAAAGCACTAAAGGGTTAGCATGTATCTACACTGTAGCATGTTGC
>NC_042996.1:3333441-3336660 GCF_901001165.1 Salmo trutta
GAAGAGCAGAGGGTGTAGTCCTTCCAACTGTTAAGCTCTCAACACATGGAAGGGTGAATCACATGGCCAGGCAGCTGAACTTAGTGGAAGAGGGGACCAAAAGATCTCTTACAGAAATATGTTCCCTCTCTCTCTCTCTCTCTCTCTCTCTCTCTCCCTCCCTCCCTCCCTCCCTCCCTCCCTCCCTCCGTCCTTCGCATGGCTGACGTTTCTCTCGTTTCTCATGGCTGTGCTTCCCTCTTTGACATTCTGCCACGTCTCCAGCTCACGTTGTGTGAAACTGATTGCTAGGCAATTGCCAGCCAATGCTGTACAGTCACCTGCTACAACACATGAGGTATGTGGTTATAAGATCCTAGTCTAAGCACATTGACACAGGCTACAAGATGCTAGCCTGAGCTAGTAGCTAACAACAACTTAGTTTAGTTTTCCATCAATCTAAGCCATGTATAGTGTTCAGCTAACCCTCCTTGACCCTACTGGAGTAGTGAGATGACTAGAGGCTATGTTTGAGGAGCACCAGGCATTTGCTAGTGAAACAGATGAGTGCAAAGCAAAGCACCACCATTGACAAACGAGGGGGCGCTTGGTTTGCCTGTTCTGAGAGCAGGCAGCTGAGACTAAATGCCTTTAATGACTAAACAAGGACAGATTTGGTGGCCAAATCACACGGAACCACTGCGGTTCGCGCTCGTATTGCTTTGTTAATAAAACAGGAGAGAAAACCCCCTAAAATCACTGTCCACCGCTCCTTTCTTATACCTCCCTCCATCCATCCTCCTCTCCTCTCCTCCACCAATCGACTGCTACCTCATTGGCATTCAGCACATTTAGTGACTAAACTTTTTCTCTTCTCTTTCCTCTGCAGGCTTTAATGAAAACGGTGCACTTGATTACATATGGAGAGCGTAAACTGGGGCCACTCTCTCATCTCCTGGGATGAGAGTAGTAGAGTCGGATTGGAGGATAAAAGGGCATGGAATAAAGAGGAAACATGCACATCACAGTGTCCTTGGAACTCAAATTCCCAGGGAGCCGAGTGTCAGAATGAAGGGCGTGTAGAGAGAAGGGGAAAAGCCACAGAGCTTCGAGAGGGGAGAGGGGTGTGGATATGTGTTTCAAACAGCTGCAGACTCACACAACCAAACACACACAGACACGTAGGAAAGAAGAGAGACACCTTCTCATCTGAACCGTCGCGTCGTCGCTAACCCAGTTCCATCTTAGGCTATTATGGCGATGAGGGGTGAGGGGACTGACGTCTATCTGGTGGCTGATGACATGCCGGGAGACTGGCGAGGAGGCACGAGATGACGGGAGGCTTTGCAACTTCAACTTTTTATTCGACTCACAAAGGAGCCGCGTTCCCCAGCATTTTGTCTCCCATGATCAATGTTCAGTGGTTTTAGAAAAGAGACGTAATGAAAGAAGTCAACAGGGCCCGCCACACAAATTAAACCCTGACGAAATTCATCAGACAACTTCCCCTCTATCGCATCTTGTTTTTAGTCAGTCTTTTTAGCGCTTTTTTGTTTTGTGTTTGTATTAAAAAAGAGCAATGATGTCTCTTTGGTTTTACATCACAGGCCCACAGTCATGCAGTCTCTGTCTCTTTCTCTCTCTCTCAACCTCTCTCTCACTGTCTCGCTCTCTCTCTATCGCTTGCCCTTTCTTTCTCTCTCTATCTCCTTCTTTCTCTCTCTCTTTCTCTTTCTCTCACCCTCTCTCTCTCTCTCTCTCTCTCTCTCTCTCTTTGTCTTCTCTCAAAAGCCTGTTTTGTTTTCCTTCTTCAGACACTCCAACGTTTTTAAACTGCCATCTTGAAACAGAGACTTGAGTCCAGTTTCCGGTTTCCAGAGCCAGACTGCAGACTGAATATCAAATAGAGAGGGCTGAGCTTCAAAGGAGGGCAGTGGGATCAGTGAAGGCTGTAGTCATAGTCTCTCTCCTGACACTGGCTGGGTGAGAGAGAGAGGAGAGGGGGCTGAGAGATCTGGGTGGGGTGAGAGAGAGGAGAGGGGGCTGAGAGCTATGGGTGGGGTCAGAGGGGGGGAGAGGGGGCTGAGAGATCTGGGTGGGGTCAGAGGGGAGGAGAGGGGGCTGAGAGATCTGGCTGGGGTGAGAGAGAGGAGAGGGGGCTGAGAGATCTGGCTGGGGTGAGAGAGAGGAGAGGGGGCTGAGAGATCTGGCTGGGTGAGAGAGAGGAGAGGGGGCTGAGAGATCTGGGTGGGGTGAGAGAGAGGAGAGGGGGCTGAGAGCTATGGGTGGGGTCAGAGGGGGGGAGAGGGGGCTGAGAGATCTGGGTGGGGTCAGAGGGGAGGAGAGGGGGCTGAGAGATCTGGCTGGGGTGAGAGAGAGGAGAGGGGGCTGAGAGATCTGGCTGGGTGAGAGAGAGGAGAGGGGGCTGAGAGATATGGGTGGGGTGAGAGAGAGGAGAGGGGGCTGAGAGATATGGGTGGGGTCAGAGGGGGGGAGAGGGGGCTGAGAGATCTGGGTGGGGTCAGAGGGGAGGAGAGGGGGCTGAGAGATCTGGGTGGGGTCAGAGAGAGGAGACGAGGCTGAGAGATCTGGGTGGGGTCAGAGAGAGGAGAGGGGGCTGAGAGATCTGGGTGGGGTCAGAGAGAGGAGAGGGGGCTGAGAGATCTGGCTGGGGTGAGAGAGGAGAGGGGGCTGAGAGATCTGGGTGGGGTCAGAGAGAGGAGAGGGGACGGTGTGGGACTCTGTGCTCTGAGTAGGGGGGAGGGGCATTGCTCCCCCTAAAAACAATTAATGAAGTGTTCCTTTGGCCCCAGGCTGCTGGACTTGGCAGGGGACTGGCAGAAGAGAGGGGTGAAGGGGGGGGGGGGCGGGGGGGCACGACTCTGGAGACTCACATCACTGTCTGAACCGTGTCTTCTCCGCTAGCTTTTAGATCAGCATTCAACACCCCAGAGATAGCAACACTATGGATGCTGACGCTAGACGGGGATGGTTGTTGATTTATGCCAGAGTTGGGGAGCCATCTTGGATAAGACGGGGAACTTAATGTTGGAGTGCTCTCGCTGTCCATGCATGAGTTGGTGTGTGTCTGTGCACATGATTGAATACATGAATACACGTGTGTCTCCATCTCAGGAAGCAAATGTGTCCCAGTGTCAGCACTGCCAGTAGGGAATGGGGGGCTCCAGGGTGAGATCAGAAGAGGGGGAGAGATAATGGGAGAGGAGAAGAGAGGAGGCT
>NC_042996.1:3336760-3351760 GCF_901001165.1 Salmo trutta
GACCACTCGTCCCTCCATCCAAAAGAGGAGGGAGGGACATGAGAGAGAGAAAGAGAGGGAGAGAGAGAGAAGGAGCATGGTGCTGAACAGGGAAGGACAAACCACATCTGGTCTGGGGCTTAGCAGCACAATAGCGTGGGGGAAACGGGCAGGGATACAGGACAGAGTCTACGCTGCACTTTAACAGTTCTGAAGCGCTGTGTCCTACGGCTGCTTTTATGCTGAGATATACATGTAGTGGTATGAAACACAACTCTGACTCTTTACGTCAGAAGTGTGTGTGTGTGTGTGTGTGTGTGTGTGTGTGTGTGTGTGTGTGTGTGTGTGTGTGTGTGTGTGTGTGTGTGCCCGCGTGTGTACATGTGTTTGTGCACGAGAGACCATTGCAAGAGACCATAGTAAGCGACCGTTGCATACTTGAAATCCCGAACCATTCTTCCTGTGTGTACAGTGCGTTATACTCAACCACGGTCATAAAACTATTTCACAGCCTTTAATTCAGTCAGTGAATGAACTCCTGCTCATGCAGCTCAGAGTATATAACCAAACAGGACCACAAGGTAGGCTTCATGATGTCATAAACAAGGGCCAATAAATGCTAACAGTTATGCTACGCACATCAGCAGAGGAAACCGCATGAACCCAGCCACCGTTAGCCGTCATGCTAACATTGACTCAGTGTGACGTGGGATATGTAAGTCAGTGCTGTGATCAGTAACAGTCAGAGTAGTGGAGGAGAGTGGAGAGCCAGTACTGTATAAATCACTGTCCATTAGGCAGGGCTGTAAACACACTGATGAACGGCCATGGGAGAGACTCTTTATTGTCCTGTTTGGTTTTACCAGCACTGACATCATCTAACAGTCTAGTCAATATGGGGGCTGATTGTAAAAGAGGGGGTTCTGGAAAGGGTCATGTGGTATGAGAGGGTAATATTGTTTGTGTGTGTGTGTGTTCTGTGCGCACATTCAGCACATGTGTGTATCTGACTACTACTCCCACAGCAATACCTAGACTACAGACTACAAAGTCATCCAGTAGGCTATTGGCTATATAGACTACAGAACCACTTGAAGAGGGCCCACTCCAAACAGCCACTCTCTCTCTCTGCTCTCTCTATCTCTCTCTCCCCCTCTTTAAATATCTCTCTCTCTCTCCCCCCTCTTTATATCGGTCTTTCCCTCTGTCTCTCTCTCTCTCTCTCTCCCTCTTTATATCGGTCTTTCCCTCTGTCTCTCTCTCTCTCTCTCCCCCCTCTTTATATCGGTCTTTCCCTCTCTCTCTCTCTCTCTCCCCCCCCCTCTTTATATCGGTCTTTCCCTCCGTCTCTCTCTCTCTCTCCCCCCCTCTTTATATCGGTCTTTCCCTGTCTCTCTCTCTCTCTCTCCCTCCCCCTCTTTATATCGGTCTTTCCCTCTGTCTCTCTCTCTCTCTCTCTCTCTCTCTCCCCCCTCTTTATATCGGTCTTTCCCTCTGTCTCTCTCTCTCTCTCTCCCCCCTCTTTATATCGGTCTTTCCCTCTGTCTCTCTCTCTCTCTCTCTCCCTCTGCTCTCTCCCTTTGTCTCTGCTGTGCTCCAGCTCTCTGAGGAGGGAGAGGCTGAGGCTGTTCAGGCTGAATCGAGGGCTCGTCTGATGGGCCGTGTTCTGAGACGTGACTGGGTCGTGCTGCTACCCACTTACTGTAGCCTCAGCCTGTCTGACTTAACACAGCCTAGCTGGATAACTCCCACACTGACACAGGGATAACAACAACAATAACAACAAGGCTAAGGAGAATCCTGCCTGTTGACTAAGTTCTTGTAAACTTCTTGGAGGAGAGCTCTTGAGGAGTGGAGGAAAAAATGACTTTTTTTCCCTGTCCCTCTCTTTCACACACACAAAGAAATGATATTATAATAATAAAAAGCGCATTCAAATTTTGAAAATGGGGTTTGGAGTTTTGGCTGGCTTACAAGTAACATTCTCGGAAATACATGACCAATTACCATGATGCAAATCGCTGTTCTGTTTTGCTTCCTTCTCCCTCTCTTTCTATCACTCTTCCAGCACCACTCTGTCCTCTCCTTCTCTCAGCACCACTCTCTCCTCTCCTCTCCTCTCTGAGCACCACTCTCTCCTCTCCTTCTCTCAGCACCACTCTCTCCTCTCCTTCTCTCAGCACCACTCTCTCCTCTCCTTCTCTCAGCTCCACTCTCTCCTCTCCTTCTCTCAGCACCACTCTCTCCTCTCCTTCTCTCAGCACCACTCTCTCCTCTCCTTCTCTCAGCTCCACTCTCTCCTCTCCTTCTCTCAGCACCACTCTCTCCTCTCCTTCTCTCAGCTCCACTCTCTCCTCTCCTTCTCTCAGCTCCACTCTCTCCTCTCCTTCTCTCAGCTCCACTCTCTCCTCTCCTTCTCTCAGCTCCACTCTCTCCTCTCCTTCTCTCAGCACCACTCTCTCCTCTCCTTCTCTCAGCTCCACTCTCTCCTCCCTCTCCTTCTCTCAGCTCCACTCTCTCCTCTCCTTCTCTCAGCTCCACTCTCTCCTCTCCTTCTCTCAGCACCACTCTCTCCTCTCCTTCTCTCAGCACCACTCTCTCCTCTCCTTCTCTCAGCACCACTCTGTCCTCTCCTTCTCTCAGCTCCACTCTCTCCTCTCCTTCTCTCAGCTCCACTCTCTCCTCTCCTTCTTTCAGCTCCACTCTCTCCTCTCCTTCTCTCAGCACCACTCTCTCCTCTCCTTCTCTCAGCACCACTCTCTCCTCTCCTTCTCTCAGCTCCACTCTCTCCTCTCCTTCTCTCAGCACCACTCTCTCCTCTCCTTCTCTCAGCTCCACTCTCTCCTCTCCTTCTCTCAGCTCCACTCTCTCCTCTCCTTCTCTCAGCTCCACTCTCTCCTCTCCTTCTCTCAGCTCCACTCTCTCCTCTCCTTCTCTCAGCTCCACTCTATCCTCTCCTCCTCTCAGCTCCACTCTCTCCTCTCCTTCTCTCAGCACCACTCTCTCCTCTCCTTCTCTCAGCACCACTCTCTCCTCTCCTTCTCTCAGCACCACTCTCTCTTCTCCTTCTCTCAGCTCCACTCTCTCCTCTCCTTCTCTCAGCTCCACTCTCTCCTCTCCTTTTCTCAGCACCACTCTCTCCTCTCCTTCTCTCAGCACCACTCTATCCTCTCCTTCTCTCAGCACCACTCTCTCTTCTCCTTCCTTCTCTCTGTAATACTATTGTCCTCAGAGCCAGGAGCGGCTAGCTGGCTTGGCCCAGGATTAGTCTCAGTCATGGCTGTGTGTATGCACACACCCCTGTCAGCACATCAGAGAAGAGAGAGAAGCAGAGCAGCAGGCCCAGAGCCCCCCAGCACCGCATCATCCAATTACCCCAGGACAGGGCTCCCTGAGAGGGGGGCGTTGGGGGCGTTGGGGGCCCAGGCTGGGGCTCCGACATGCTGCACCAGGCCTATCCACCCACGCTACAGTCACACACTTCAAAACACTGTCTCTAACGGTTGATCTGTTTATGGCAGTTACTTCTTTAGTTTCTTTGTACAATGGGAAATGTCGTATGGCTTGTATCATTTTAGAGACTATTTCAGCGTTGTGGACAACAATGATATTGTAGCAGCTACAGTGAACAGTAGATTATACAGGACCATGGATCAGGAGGGACGTCCAGAGACACCAGAAAGGCCTCTATTAATAAAACCCCTGAGGGGGTCTCGAGATCCTCTCTCCCTGACACACACACACACACTCACACACACACTGCACCTCCTCCACCTCTCCCTCCTGAAGAGAAAACAGCCGACTCAGTACGTTTGTGGAAAATCAATCTCCTCGTATCTCCTAGTAGCCCTCCACAATCCCTTGTGGGAGACCACTGGGAAGTGTAATAGTATCAATGGCCGCCCGCCTACCTTCTTGACGCGCCCGCTCTTGGTGCCCACGAAGGCCAGAGAGTGGTTCTTGTAGACGTAGGCGATGACCGAGGTCATCTTGTCGGTGGAGTCAGAGAAGAGAGGGATGCCCTGCACCATCTCTGACACCCCCAGCGGAGCGTTCATATCCAGGCCACAGAAGTTGTCGTCGATGGTTAAGAGCTGGAGGGAGGGAAAGAGAGAGAGGAGGGAGAGAGTCATTATTGGACTTTTTTGTGATCAACTGTTTCTTATTTCTTGTTGAAGAAGAGCGTGTATTCTGAAGAAGACTATGGCAGATGTTCAGTGAGAGAGACTTACAGTTAATGCATTCATCTTCAGATAGCTAGGTGAGACAACCACATATCACATTTTCCCTCAATAAAGTAGCTATCAAAGTCAGTGCTAGTAGGGGGGGGTTTATAGAGATTCAATAACACGCCTGATTCATCAACACTATTATCATCCTTCATCTGCACTAACATTGTTTTCCATGTGTTACAGCTGGGTTGGAGTAAAAACCTGCAAGCACTGCAGCTCCTTCAAGACCAGAATCAACCGTTTCAACAGCTGTAATGACCAGTAGAATACACAGAGGAATTCATCTCCCAGTCAGAAGACATGAATGTGAAGGGAGAGAGGTTCATAATGGCCTTTTAGACTGTCTGGGTTTAGTCTCAGTGACACGGTGTTATTTAGACTGTCTGGGTTTAGTCTCAGTGACACGGTGTTATTTAGACTGTCTGGGTTTAGTCTCAGTGACACGGTGTTATTTAGACTGTCTGGGTTTAGTCTCAGTGACACGGTGTTATTTAGACTGTCTGGGTTTAGTCTCAGTGACACGGTGTTATTTAGACTGTCTGGGTTTAGTCTCAGTGACACGGTGTTATGTAGACTGTCTGGGTTTAGTCTCAGTGACACGGTGTTATGTAGACTGTCTGGGTTTAGTCTCAGTGACACGGTGTTATGTAGACTGTCTGGGTTTAGTCTCAGTGACACGGTGTTATTTAGACTGTCTGGGTTTAGTCTCAGTGACACGGTGTTATGTAGACTGTCTGGGTTTAGTCTCAGTGACACGGTGTTATGTAGACTGTCTGGGTTTAGTCTCAGTGACACGGTGTTATTTAGACTGTCTGGGTTTAGTCTCAGTGACACAGTGTTATGTAGACTGTCTGGGTTTAGTCTCAGTGACACGGTGTTATGAAGACTGTCTGGGTTTAGTCTCAGTGACACGGTGTTATTTAGACTGTCTGGGTTTAGTCTCAGTGACACGGTGTTATTTAGACTGTCTGGGTTTAGTCTCAGTGACACGGTGTTATTTAGACTGTCTGGGTTTAGTCTCAGTGACACGGTGTTATTTAGACTGTCTGGGTTTAGTCTCAGTGACACGGTGTTATTTAGACTGTCTAGGTTTAGTCTCAGTGACACGGTGTTATGTAGACTGTCTGGGTTTAGTCTCAGTGACACGGTGTTATGTAGACTGTCTGGGTTTAGTCTCAGTGACACGGTGTTATTTAGACTGTCTGGGTTTAGTCTCAGTGACACGGTGTTATTTAGACTGTCTGGGTTTAGTCTCAGTGACACGGTGTTATGTAGACTGTCTGGGTTTAGTCTCAGTGACACGGTGTTATGTAGACTGTCTGGGTTTAGTCTCAGTGACACGGTGTTATTTAGACTGTCTGGGTTTAGTCTCAGTGACACGGTGTTATGTAGACTGTCTGGGTTTAGTCTCAGTGACACGGTGTTATTTAGACTGTCTGGGTTTAGTCTCAGTGACACGGTGTTATTTAGACTGTCTGGGTTTAGTCTCAGTGACACGGTGTTATTTAGACTGTCTGGGTTTAGTCTCAGTGACACGGTGTTATGTAGACTGTCTGGGTTTAGTCTCAGTGACACGGTGTTATGTAGACTGTCTGGGTTTAGTCTCAGGGACACGGTGTTATGTAGACTGTCTGGGTTTAGTCTCAGTGACACGGTGTTATGTAGACTGTCTGGGTTTAGTCTCAGTGACACGGTGTTATTTAGACTGTCTGGGTTTAGTCTCAGTGACACGGTGTTATTTAGACTGTCTGGACATGCAGAGAGGGAGTGAGGGAGAGGTAGAGAGAGAAAGGGAGGGAGAGAGAGAAAGAGAGAGAGCGTGGGAGAGAGAGAAAGAGAGAGGGAGAGAGAGAGAGGAGGAGATAGATAGAGAGAGAGAGATGTAAAGAGATAGACATGGAAAGGGAGAGGGAGAGAGGAGAGGGGGAGAGAGAGAGAGATGTAAAGAGAGACAGGGAGAGGGAGAGAGAGAGTGGAGAGGGGGAGATAGATAGAAAGAGAGATGTAAAGAGATAGACAGGGAAAGGGAGAGGGAGAGAGAGAGGAGAGGAGATATATAGAAAGAGAGAGATGTAAAGAGATAGGGAAAGTGAGAGGGAGAGAGAGAGAGGAGAGGGGGAGATAGATGTAAAGAGATAGACAGGGAAAGGGAGAGGGAGAGAGAGAGGAGAGGAGATATATAGAAAGAGAGAGATGTAAAGAGATAGGGAAAGGGAGAAGGAGAGAGAGAGGAGAGGGGGAGATAGAGAGAGAGAGATGTAAAGAGATAGACAAGGAAAGGGAGAGGGAGAGAGGGATGAAGACTGCAGTCAAGTTACAATAGTCCTATGTAATACTGCCAGCGGCTAGTCTGACAGGCAGATCCCAGGCAGATCCAGCCCCACAACACCACCAGTGTAAAGCCATGAGATACCAACAACAGAACAAATATTCAAAGTGAATCGGAGAACAAAACAAAATGAGTCTTCCTTATTTTCACACTGCCACGCCAAATCAGTGTTGCACCTCTAGGGAGGAGAAATAATCGGAAAAACAAGAAACGCTCACTTCGTTTTTCATCTGTTATGCAGCTGTTATGCCTTGCAATTGGACATGCTACTGTGCTTTTGTAATTGCCATATGTGTCAGGTAGCCCAGACATATGTGTCAGGTAGCCCAGCCATATGTGTCAGGTAGCCCAGCCATATGTGTCAGGTAGCCCAGCCATATGTGTCAGGTAGCCCAGCCATATGTGTCAGGTAGCCCAGCCATATGTGTCAGGTAGCCCAGCCATATGTGTCAGGTAACCCAGCCATATGTGTCAGGTAGCCCAGCCATATGTGTCAGGTAGCCCAGCCATATGTGTCAGGTAGCCCAGCCATATGTGTCAGGTAGCCCAGCCATATGTGTCAGGTAGCCCAACCATATGTGTCAGGTAGCCCAGCCATATGTGTCAGGTAGCCCAGCGGTTAGAGCATTGAGCCAGTAATCAAAAGGTCACTTGTTTGAATCCCTGCGCTGACAAAGTGAAAAATATGTTGATGTGCCCTTGAGCAAGGCAGTTAAACCTAATTGCTCCAGGGTCACCATTGATAATGACTGACCCTGGTCGTGACCCCATTCTCCAAGGGTGTCTCGGGGAGAGTGGGCTATGCCAAAAAACACATTTCTAATTCACACACTTGTACATGTGTGAAACAGGAAAAATATAAGCAACCACCAAATGGTTATTATATGCAGATAGAATGGTGGGTTGAAAAATGGATGACATGCAGGGGAATGTCCACCTGTCATAAGAAAAGAGAATGTTGTATGGCTTCTGATACCAGAATAATGATGCTAGACAATAGGCGTTATTCCATCTGTATGGACAGATTTGAAACAGTGGGCTTTGGACTGGTGGACAGTCCCATTTGATTAATATGGAGGCAGTGCGCTGGGTTATTGTGAGAATAAAAGCGTGACAGTTGATATTACAGTTGGAGATGTCGTTCTCCTTTCCTGTGATTAAAGGTCCTGAGGTCAGATGTGACAGTTGATATTACAGTTGGAGATGTCGTTCTCCTTTCCCGTGATTAAAGGTCCTCAGGTCAGATGTGACAGTTGATATTACAGTTGGAGATGTCGTTCTCCTTTCCCGTGATTAAAGGTCCTGAGGTCAGATGTGACAGTTGATATTACAGTTGGAGATGTCGTTCTCCTTTCTCGTGATTAAAGGTCCTGAGGTCAGATGTGACAGTTGATATTACAGTTGGAGATGTCGTTCTCCTTTCCCGTGATTAAAGGTCCTGAGGTCAGATGTGACAGTTGATATTACAGTTGGAGATGTCGTTCTCCTTTCCCGTGATTAAAGGTCCTGAGGTCAGATGTGACAGTTGATATTACAGTTGGAGATGTCGTTCTCCTTTCTCGTGATTAAAGGTCCTGAGGTCAGATGTGACAGTTGATATTACAGTTGGAGATGTCGTTCTCCTTTCCCGTGATTAAAGGTACTGAGGTCAGATGTGACAGTTGATATTACAGTTGGAGATGTCGTTCTCCTTTCCCGTGATTAAAGGTACTGAGGTCAGATGTGACAGTTGATATTACAGTTGGAGATGTCGTTCTCCTTTCCCGTGATTAAAGGTCCTGAGGTCAGATGTGACAGTTGATATTACAGTTGGAGATGTTGTTGGAGATGTCGTTCTCCTTTCTCGTGATTAAAGGTCCTGAGGTCAGATGTGACAGTGGGCTATAAATCATCACCTGTTATCATATATTATAAGACCAAATCATTTCTGGCATACCATTATGCCGATTCAAACCTTCCATCTCAGCCAGGGTTGTGTCTAGGTCCATCTAATACATCAGAAACAATGGTGTCTCTCTCTGCTTAATGAAAGATTACACACGATAAAACAACATTATAAACCAAAGTCGTGTTTATCGGCATTAAAGCTCTAACTGTCGGTAACAGTAAGCTTCTGCATGCAAACAAACCATTATTTTTTTCAATGAGGCCATTATTGGGACAAAGTGGATCAAAATATGGCAACGATACCCTTTTTGTTGGTCAAGGAGGCCATTGTGGGGACAAAGTGAAGCAAAATATGGCAATGCCACCCTTTTTGTTGGTGGTTCTTTCCCGGAAGCTTTTTAGTGAACTCAGTCCTAAGGGAAACGTTCAATCAAGTGTCTGCTAACAGAGTTTCAGAAACTTTTCACAAACCCTCCACCTTTGTCACCACGGAGATAGAGAGCTTTCATGAAGTCAATAGAATCATACACTGGAGTCGTCTCCATAACATGGTGGTTGTGTTATGAGTAATCTGTCTGATCAATGGAAGAGACTTCACAATGGTTGAGTCAAGTTCATTTCATATCGGGAGGAGAAGGGAGAGAGAGAATAAAAAAGTCAGAGAGAGAGAGAGAGAGAGAGAGAAAAACGTATGTTTTTGGTTTCACATTGGTTGTTGGAACAAAGCCATATATTTCCTGATTGTAAAAAAATAACGTTTTTTAAACATCCTGAGAACAGAAGTTAAAAGTTAGCCTATTATGGGAACATTTACACTGGTCAATGGGTTATTTTGAGGTTTTTTTTACATTTACATTTTAGTCATTTAGCAGACGCTCTTATCCAGAGCAACTTACAGTAGTGAATGCATACATTTCTTTTCCCGTACTGGTCCCCTGTGGGAATCGAACCCACAACCCTGGCGTTGCAAACACCATGCTCTACCAACTGAGCCACACGGGAATAGCTTCCTTAAAAGTTTCACTGAACGCTTCAATACGACTTTAAATAACACTGCTAGTATATTCAGGCTTGAATTTTCTGAAGTAAAGATAGGACACATGGAGATTAATTTCCTGAGAACACATGTATTTTTTATTGTGACACTACATCAGTTAGATTCAAACCTATGATTTTCTGTTGTCTATCCTTGGAATTAGTCCACTACACTACCAGGATGGTGCTAGCATACCATGTTTTTTGTGCATACAAAGCTGTTTCTTTTAGTCTATTCAAAGGAGACAAGCACTCATTAAGATCAGATAGGGCCAATTAGTGGGCGCAGCCAACACACCTGAACACACTTCACAAGATGGAGGATAGAGAGAGTTTTGTTGATGCTGAGAACGGAATGTAGATGTTTTTAAGTAACATTCTTAGAACATTCTCTGAATGTCACAAAGTTTTTTAAGGAAAGTTTTCTACATGTTCTGAGAATGGAATTTAGAACGTATTGATGTTAAACACATTCCCAGAATCGCTTAAGTCACTTTGGGAAAATGTTCCCAAAATGTAATACAAATATGACATCAAATAGAACCATGTGGGAACTTGTGTGGAATGTTCTGTGGAAGTTCTAAAATTCTCACAGAAGAACATTGTTTCTTAACATTCTCGGAACAATTTGAGAGCATGAAATTAAATAGAACCATGAATAAACCTGTAGGAAACGTTATGCTAAAGTACTGAAATTCCCACAGAAGAACGTTGTTTCTTAAAATTCTCTGAACTTGTTGAGAACATTCCCAATGTCAAACCAGTTGTAGAACGGTCCTAGAACATTACCAACATTGAAATGAAATGTAACCATGTTCAAACTTTTAGGAAACGTTCTGTTGAAGTTATGAAATACCAAGAAAATATATATTTTTTTGTCAAGTTCCTGAACTGTGCTGAGAATGTCCCAAAGCCAAGCAACTATCCTGCACCATTCCTAGAAAGTTGTGGGAAGGTTGAATGCAAAATAACCACAGGACAATCACGCTCTCACCAAACATGGTTCTCAGAACTTTATGTGCTAGCTGGGTCACATTGGTCCAGCCAATGTCACCTGACCTTTAACAATCTGCTGGCTTAGAGTGCTGGTTCAGTGGGCCAGGGAGCATGAAGCGTGGCTGAGGCTAGCACCCAGCCATCCTCTAGCAAGGGTCAAAAGTAGTGCATTATATAGGGAATAGGGTACCATATGGGAGGCAGGACAGAGCGGCCAACTCGAAACATCTTGTCATGTCTGCTCCCGCTCTTCCCCCCTCTGGCGCTTGAGGGCGCCAGGCTGCACTTCATCTCTCCCTGTGTTACAATAAATATCTTGGTTCATTCATCCCTGTTTTCTGGTCTGAGTTTGCACTTGGGTTCCCCTGTGGTGCTCCGCTTAACAGTACAAAAACTCAAAGTGTCCAAGTGGTTTGTTGAACTCTGTTTTCCACTCGTCCCCTCCACTCGTCTGGGGGAAGATGGGCCGGCGATTTGACTCAACAGTATTTCCCCCATAACGGCCAAGCCTCCTCTTACTGGACGCAGGGAACAAGTGGAGGTTTCTGATCCCTCCTGTCTCAGCCTCCAGTATTTATGCTGCAGTAGTTTATGTGTCGGGGGGCTAGGGTCAGTCTGTTACATCTGGAGTATTCTCTTGTCTTATCCGGTGTCCTGTGTGAATGTAAATATGCTCTCTCTAATTCTCTCTTTCTCTCTTTCTTTCTTTCTCTCGGAGGACCTGAGCCCTAGGACCATGCCTCAGGACTACCTGGCATGATGACTCCTTGCTGTCCCCAGTCCACCTGGCCATGCTGCTGCTCCAGTTTCAACTGTTCTGCCTGCGGCTACGGAACCCTGACCTGTTCACCGGACGTGCTTGTTGCACCCTCGACAATTACTATGATTATTATTATTTGACCATGCTGGTCATTTACGAACATTTTAACATCTTGACCATGTTCTGTTATAATATCCACCCGGCACAGCCAGAAGAGGACTGGCCACCCCTCATAGCCTGGTTCCTCTCTAGGTTTCTTCCTAGGTTTTTGGCCTTTCTCAGGAGTTTTTCCTAGGGAGTTTTTCCCAGCCACCGTGCTTCTTTCACATGCATTGCTTGCTGTTTGGGGTTTTAGGCTGGGTTTCTGTACAGCACTTTGAGATTTCAGCTGATGTACGAAGGGCTATATAAATAAATTTTGATTTGATTTGATTTGATTTGAGACCAGGTGGCCATCCTGGCCACAGTATAGACAGCTCCTAGCATCGATACACCACTGCCTCTCCTCTGGAGATAGACGGGTCCGGCTGAGCTGCATGGGTTCAGGCTTAGAACAGGCCTGGGGTTGGGATGCAGTCGGAGGAGAAGGACAAGGCACTGAAGCAGATGTTAAGAAACTTGCAACCCTACCTACCCTCTCCCTCCGATGCTCCCGGAGACGGTTGTCAATGCGGATAGTGAGAGAAATGAGTTCATCAAGATCATCAGGCTCCTCCCTGGACACCAACTCGTCCTTGAGGGTCTCAGTGAGTGAGTTCTGGAATGCTCCCTGAAGAGCCTCCTCATTCCAGCCGCTCTCTGCGGCGAGGGTTCGGAACTCACATGCCATTTCAGCAACACTCTGGGCGCCTTGACGGAGGGACAGGAGTCATTTAGCGGCGTCCTTTCCGCAGACTGGGTGGTCGAAGACCTTCTTCATCTCCTCCGTGAATCTGCTATAGTAGAAGCAAGTGGGTGACAGAATGCAGCAGCCATCATACAAAGCATCGGAGAGTACTGGCATTCCGGTTGGTATGGTGACATCGGCTCTGGGTCGCCGCCGATGGAACCGGGGGTGCCTAGCCAGCTTGTTGGGCTTCCACGCCCTAGCTGGCTCGAGAATTTTCCTTGCCCCGGTTGGCTCGTATGACGCACATCCCACGTCGGGCGTCAGCCTGATCGTCAGTTCTTTTTCTCCCAGCCGGTCCAGGATTTATATATATATATATATTCTTGGTGACGTCGGCGTGGATTCCACCTTCGATGGAACCGGGGGTGCGTCCACGCCCTGGCTGGCTCGAGAGGTTTTGTTGCCTTGGTTGGCTCGGCAGGTTTCCATCCCACGTCACGCTCCGCTGGATAGTCAGGCTCTCTCGACAGGCGTCAGGCGTCTTGCCTTGGCCGGATGTTAGGCTCCCATGCCTCAGCTGGCTCGCCAGGCTCCCATGCTCCTGTCGGTTCGTCAGGCATTCACGCCCCAACCGGCTTGCCCAGTGGCGCCCATGTCTCGGCCGGTTCGCCCAGGTGGGACGCTGGGTGGCGCCCCTAGAGGGGGGGTGGGGGGGGGTACTGTCACGTCTACTCCCGCTCTTCCCCCCTCTGGTGCTTGAGGGCGCTAGGCTGCCCTGCATCACTCACTCCTATCATCTATTACTCACACCTGCCTTCCTTCGTCACGCGCATCAGCGATATTGGACTCACTCATCATCTGTTTATTACCTCCCCTATATTTGTCAGTTCCCTTGCTCTGTTCCCGCTGCTGCATTAATAGTTTTTTTGTCTGTGTTACCTGTTTGCTGACGCTGTTACTGTCTCGTTCCATGTCCGTTCTATATTAAATGTTTTACTCCCGTACCTGCTTTGTCTCTCCAGCACCATCCCATGTGACACATCTAGCCTTCTGCGGTGTTAGTCTTTCTGCAGGCCTGTCTGCTGTCCTCTCTACCGCCGGCCCATGCAACATCACAAGACAGAGGGCCTGGCCCGGCGTTGTCGTCGTGATGATAGCTCAGGGCACAAACACATGAGCGCATAAACACACCATCACCAGACACCCTTATATCTGGAGCTTTAGTTGGTAGAGCGGTGGACCCCTCCATCTATAGCCCTCCTGCTGCTTACTCCTCTGATAGAAAGAGGAAAAAATGAGAGAAGAAGAGAAATCTTCTGCTGGCTACTGCCCCTTGACTTGATTTTCATCATTGTTACCGGCGGTTACAAAGGAGCCTCATCACCCAGGGGTCAGGGGTTAACCGCCCTATGAGAGAGGAAATGAGAAATGAGAAAGTCGGGAGGGAGGGAGATGTGAGGAGGGAGAGGGAATGGTTCGTCTGACCAACAACAAGAGGTGCGGCAAATATTTATTTTATTTTCAGACGATTTCAGATTGATACCTCGGAGGGTGTAACGAGGGTACTTTTGAGAGAGGTGTGTGTGCGTGTGTGTGGGTGTGTGTGTGAGTGTGTGTGTGCATGACACACACTCATGCATGTACAGAGAACGAGACGTGTGTTCTCGTCACCAGTTATTGACACCTGCCGTGATATTTCTGGAGAAGCGTCCTAACATGCCAATCACACCGAGCAGCGATGCAATTTAATGAAATATACTTGCTGTCTGTCACCCTTTCAGGAAGCAGACACGTTTTCATTACGCCCGCACAAAACATGACATTTGACACCCATCTCAGTCACCCAGACACAAATAATATCCAGTCCTCAAAACAGCCCCATCTGCCTGTCTGCCTGTCTCTCTCTCTCCATTCTCTATCAAACTATTTTTACTGTCATTCTCTCCCCCTACTCTCTTTACTCCCCCCCACATCCTCCATATCTCTTTCTCTCTC
Source organism: Salmo trutta (assembly GCF_901001165.1). Lineage (NCBI taxonomy): Eukaryota > Metazoa > Chordata > Actinopteri > Salmoniformes > Salmonidae > Salmo > Salmo trutta. The sequence goes on from NC_042996.1 coordinate 3,350,803, forward strand.
TGCCTACAGTCTCCTCTCTCCTCCTCCCAGCCCCCTCCCTCTCTCACTCCATGTCTAACGCTCCCTCCCTCTGCAGGTAAACGATTCCTTCCGCATTATGGTCAATTTCACACGGAGTGTCCCTGGGTGGAGTGAGGACACAGGGGAGGACACCGTTTCCCTCCTAAAAGCCTCTGGATGAGAGACGAGGCTCTGCTGCATCTGAACGACGGCCAAAAACAGAGTACGGAATCAGGTCACTCAGACCTCTCGCTGTCCCTCCTTTTCTCTCTCTCGCTTTTTCTCTGTCTGCCAGCCAGCTACAGTACACAGAGAGCTCTCTTCTGGACTGGGCATACGGCTCAGTAGACACAGACTAGAGAGAGAAAGAGGGAGAGAGATGGTGGCACAATGCGATTAAAGGGACTGAATGAGATCCACTGTTCAACGCTCTCTGATGTTGGGCCTAATCTGGGCCTGCAGTGTCACAAAGAGGAGTCCTATGGTCCGCTGGTTCAGGAAGTTAATGACACACATTATACTGGTAGACGTGTTTCCCCACAACACCCCTCCACCACTGCAGAGCCATGAAGCATCACTTATTTTCCACTTCTCTGTACGTCTATAAAAACAACACAACAAATATAGGTGGGTAGTCTAATAATTGGTCAGTGCAACCGGCAAGCCTGTACTTCCATGAACTTCACAACACATAATTATGTACAATGTTACCACTGTGTGAAATAGCTTGCCTGTCAAATTGAATGCTGGGCACAACAACCTTGCATTACTGCCTACGCATTCACATTCATTATGCAATCATAACAACGTGGGACAGCTACAACACATAGCACCGTGAACTTATTCTATTGTATGTATCTGTCCTTTAACTAGGTGAGTCCCATTGAGACAGGAACACCTATGTGACAATGCTATTCATTGACTACAGCTCAGCGTTCAACACCATAGTACCCTCAAA
>NC_042996.1:3356760-3381760 GCF_901001165.1 Salmo trutta
AGGTATTTGGGCTGGACAGCTATAGGCCCACTGTTGACTCACTAGGGGAGAATAAAGCTGTGCCATAGTGACCTTTTTAAATGTCCTAAAACCTAAAATGGCTGTCGCTGTGACATTGATGTGGTAGCATGCTGTTATGGACAAATCCTAACTTGAGTTACGCACTTCTGGGTAGGGGAAATCAAGCGCTGATGTCAACGGGAGATTTACACAAAGCGTATTGATTGTACCACCTACTGCTGGCACAGGGATGGAGTAAGAACTCTGCATACATTCACATCTCCATTCATACGTTCTGATCGAAAGGCGCCAAATCCAAGCAACAGCATCTAGGAAAACCAATCACATCACTGAGAGTAAACTACCGCCTGCATCAGCCAATCGACTGTAGCTCCCTGTAATCTGACATCCAATCACCTCAGAGCGTTCAACGTGTAATTCCATATCTGTATCGTATCACCTTTTCCTTCCATTTCTCAGTTCTTGAAATAGCTGCGTGCTGCCCAGTTCAAACCCACAGGGACTATTCTTTGACTAATCCAACAGTAAGTTCACCGGCAGATTTAACAGCCCACATGTATCTGGGATACCTTCTGATGTTACGGAATGCTTTTTCAGATATATATAACTTAACTTACTAAATAGTTTATTTTTATGATACATTTCTTATCTTTGGCTGAAATTCACTTTAGTCAATTAAGCTCTCACAAGCCAGCTAATATTATTGGCTGAAAAACCAACTGCTACAACAGAGATGTTAGAGACGAGAGCACTCAGAGCGCCCCTAACACAAAGTGGCAATCACACAAATTGGTACTCCTTACAAAGACAGAGGTTATCTAATGAGCTGAGGTGAATGACCATTGTCTTGGTGTCTGTGTGTGTGTGTTTCTGTGTGTGTTTCTGTATGTGTTTCTGTGTGTGTGTCTGTATGTGTGTCTGTGTGTGTGTGTTTCTGTGTGTGTTTCTGTATGTGTTTCTGTGTGTGTGTGTGTGTGTGTGTGTGTGTGTGTGTGTGTGTGTGTGTGTGTGTGTGTGTGTGTGTGTTTGTGTATGTGTTTCTGTGTGTGTGTGTGTGTGTGTGTGTGTGTGTGTGTGTGTGTGTGTGTGTGTGTGTGTGTGTGTGTGTGTGTGCATGTCAGTGAGTGCATGCTTATATCGTCTGCTCCTCTGTACAGCCAAGCTACTCTAATGAGCCGAGGGGCAGTTCATCCACTCTATAATTGGGGGAAAACATATGACGTGAAAAATACGACAAGAGAGCTTGAAAAGGAGAGAAAACCAGAACCAGAGAGAGAGAGAGGGAAAGAGAGAGAGAGAGTTAGAAAGAATGAGAGGGGGGGAGAGAGGGGAGAGAAAGAAAGAGAGAGAGAGTAAGAGAGAGAAAAAAGAGGAGATAGAGAGGGGGAGAGAAATAAAGAGAGAGAGAGGGAGAGAGAGGGGGAGAGAGAGAAAGAGAGAGCAAGAGCGAGAAAGAGAGAGCAAGAGAGAGACAGAGAGAGAGAAATAGAGAGAGAGAGATGGGGAGAGTAAGAGAGAGCGAGAGAGAGAGAGAGGGCCTTCTCTTGATCTCTCTCTGTGGTTCTATGGTTCCTCATTAGACTTTTATATGAGCACAAACCCAAAGCTACTAGCTGTTACTAGCTGCTGTTGCTTCTCTGCCATGCAGTCTCTCTCCTCTCTGCTCTAAAGCCCTGTGTTTGGAGCCTGTGACTATCTTGGCTGCTGCATTTGGAGGGAAGAGAGCGAATGATGACTTGAACTACATTTCTGGCAACATTCAAGATGTGGCGTGCTGGGGGGAGGGTGCGGCGTTCCCCTTCATGCATTATTGAAAAGAGAGCGAGGAATTAATTGGGACTAACAACCAGGATTTGTGTAAAATTATCCGTGTGATACTAGGGAGACATCTCCCCCACACATACACAGCTACTGTAGTAGGTTCTCTCTCTCTCTCTCTCTCTCTCTCTCTCTCTCTCTCTCTCTCTCTCTCTCTCTCTCTCTCTCTCTCTCTCTCTCCTCTCTCTCTCTCTCTCTCCTCTCTCTCTCTCTCTCTCTCTCTCTCTCTCTCTCTCTCTCTCTCTCTCTCTCTCTCTCTCTCTCCTCTCTCTCTCTCTCTCTCTCTCTCTCTCTCTCTCTCTCTCTCTCTCTCTCTCTCTCTCTCTCTCTCTCTCTCTCTCTCTCTCTCTCTCTCTCTCCTCTCTCTCTCTCTCTCTCTCTCTCTCTCTCTCTCTCTCTCTCTCTTCTCGTGTCATCCCCCATCTCTGTATCTTGTCATACAACATGTTCCCATTGTGCAAAGATCCAAGAACAACACAGACACCCCGCCATTTACCTCTAATCACTTACTAATTTGTGTGTGTTTGTGTGTACGTGTGTGTGTGTGTGTGTGTGTGTGTGTGTGTGTGTGTGTGTGTGTGTGTGAGGGTTGGTGTGTGTGTGTGAGGGTTTGTGTGTGTGTGTGTGTGTGTGTGTGTGTGTGTGTGTGTGTGTGTGTGTGTGTGTGTGTGTGTGAGTGTGTGTGTGTGTGTGTGTGTGTGAGGGTTTGTGTGTGTGTGTGTGTGTGTGTGAGTGTGGGCGTGTGTGTGTGTATGTTAGTGTGTGTGTGAGGGTTTGTGTGTGTGTGTGTGTGTGTGTGTGTGTGTGTGTGTGCCTGCCTGCCTCTATATATGAACATGTGTTTGAAGTCATATCCAGGCAATCATTTATACAACCCCCCTCCTTGAATATCAATCCTTTCAGAACCTTAAGAGATCATGTGTTTAGTGGTGTTTTTCTTTTTCTCTAATCAAAGTGCTTCTCCCTGCCTTTAAGGGAAAAGGGCCTAGTATCCATAGTGACGGAGCGGCCAGGGGAGAGTAAGGACCATCCATCTCCAGGCTGGGGCTTTGTGACGGCGACCGCCTCTAATTTATACTGCAGCCACCAAACTGTGGCGCGTGCTGAAATGGCACCATTCCTCACCGCTAACCTGTGTCCTCCCTCACCCCCCCCCCAACGATGGCGCACGCCGCCACTGATTTATCCCTTGCCGGAAACACCAGGAGCAGAACACAGCACGCCTCCGATACAAGTCTCTGTTCTTCAGTTGAGATAGTCTCTCTGAATCATACTGTAAAAAGGAAGAGGGGTTGAATTTGGGAATCGGAGAATAACGCCCTTCCTCTAGAGACTAAGATTAGTCATGTCGTTGCACCAATTGGGACAACTTTATGTATTTAATCACAGTACAGTCAGTCCAGGACAGACTTGTATACACTAGCACAGATCAATGAATGAATTAATTCATATTTGTGACACTCCCCAAATGAACTGAAAGAGAGGCTCACAAGCACTAACAAGCTCAGGAAAGTCTGAGGAAGTTGAAGAGACCTCAACGCAACGTCATCCATCACTTTAGACAGTTTCCAGAAACATCCACACAGTGGATCACAATGTAAGTGCAGATTGTGTGACTTTACGCAGCGCCTTCGTCAATCCTATAGTGTAACTGTAGGGAACTATAGAGAACAGTAGAGATAGCAGGGAAGCTCTTTAGACTAAGAGGCGAGCTCCCCTGCATTAAGACCCACTGATGGGTTTGTTTACTAGCTAATGTTCAGCACAGCATAGCAGCTGTGGAGAACCCTGCCTGACTGCTATTCAGTGAAATGTCCATTTCTAGTTTCTTCAGCTTGTCTGCGTTTTATCTGAGGAGGAGCGGTAGCTAATATAAACAAAATACTGTTGCGTCACATCGAACCTCTGCTACTGCTTTGAGAGACACCGCTGATGTAAGATTTAACCTGAAGAGATTAAATGAAATGTGTTACTGAATTGCTAATGCCGCAACGGAGTGCGGTAAATTATGTTCATTACTTGTGAGTGTGAATTGCCCAACCCTCTAAGACGGATAGAGAAACAGATACCGGAGCTGGTTAACACTTCAAATTAATCCAATGGTGGAGCGGCCCACCCAGAAACATGGCGCCTCTAATACGCCTTTAGAGTGAGACAAAACTCTCATTATGGTTCTGTTGTGTAGTGTGGGTGATGAGCCTTCACCTTTCATTTAGTAGAACAAAATAAATACTTGGTAAATATTCACCTCTTGTTACTACGTGTTTCATTATCAGAATGTAGAACAGATTTAACACAGTGTTCTAGTTGAATACAGCTCACTTATGAATCTCTACTCTTGTATTCCAGCATTGGTAACGTAAGGAAAATCAGACTGTATTCAACATACTATCCACACTGGCTTGTGGTGAACAAAATTGATGTTGAATGACAAGGTCAGTCATCAAGACCTTGATTCAATGGATCAGGTGTGAAAATAGTTGGTTAGTACCGCTGTGTATGTGTGTGTGTGTTTGGTACTCACAGCGCTGCTGCAGCGGATGTCCTTGACCTTGAGCCAGGCCAGGTCCAGGGTGCCCTCGCCCTTGTAGCACGACTGCAGTCGTTCCTTGATGCGCTCGTTGATCTCGCGCAGGGCGAACACGCACAGCGCTGACTCCTGCGAAGCCTCGCGCGGCCGCCGCTTCTGGCCCTTGGAGAAGATGGTGAAAAGGACATCATCGTCGGGCCCCACGCCTAGCGAGCGCCCCAATATGGCACCCGCCTTAGAGAGATAGGCCGCCTGTAGGAGCCGGTACTCCACGCCGCCCTTCACACAGCCCAGGGGTACCTCCACATACGAGTTAAAGGCTGTGTCGTCTTTACACAGCCGGACTATTTTAGAAGTGTACACCTGTTCTCGCCCCGCGGAGGAGGAGCCGGTGGCCGGCCCATTCCCCATCTCCGGCTGCAGCGTGAGGAAGTAGACGAAGTTACCTGAGCCAAATCCGTAGACGTAGTAGATGTCGAAGTCAGGCACGATGGTGAACGTGTCGGACGGGATCTTGATCATGGATGCCACGAACTCATCGTGGAAGACGTAGGCGAACATGCCGTCCTCCTCCGAGTTGCGCTCCAGCTTGCGGCTGGAGATGGTGGGGAAATACTCGGGCTTGCCGTCCACTGCCGTGGCCACAAACAGCTTGTCGGGCGATGAGTCACCGTACGACACGATGACGCCGAACACCGAACCGCTCTCGTTGACCCCGGACAGGTAGTGCTCCTTCTTGTGGAAGGGCTCTCCCAGCTTGAACAGGTCGTCCAGACGAAGGAGTTTACAGATGCCCTGATAGAGACTACCACAGGCTAATAGCCGGTTCTCCCGGTAGTCCATCAGCAGCATCTTGTTGACGTTGTTGGTGAGGGACAGCGGCTCGCTGCAGGGCTGCACAATGCGTGGCGGGTAGCACTTGCGGTTGTCCTCGTCGGGGCCAGTCTCGTGATACACCTGTACGTTTAGGTCGGGGGAGAGTTTGTAGATGCGGTTGACCGCTCCCAGGTACACGTTGCCGTTGCGTTCGTCCACAGCCACGTGGTTGAACTTCCACTCGGGGTTCTCGGTGCTGAATGTGCTATAGTCCTCCTCCTCGGCTGCGTCGATGGAAGCTGTGATGATAGTGGCGCCGTCGGGGGCATGGGGGAGGGGCCTGGATGCCAACGAGAGAGGGAGAGCCAGGGCCGACAGGAACCAGCAAAGGGTAAGACAGGAAGTCCGTGTCCTGGTGTGGTGGGACTCCATGGTCCGCTGTGTCAGGGAGGGCTAGAAGGGGCTCGGTCCAGTACTCTCAGCCAATCCGTGATCAGGCCTCTCTTGGGATTGAGGTCATTCTATACCTGGAGAAGAGAAGAGAAATATGAGGTGGGAAACACAAAAAGACAATATTCCTGCATCTACAAAAATAATCTCCATACACATTTATCATACAGAGTATCAGACATATTTATCATACTGAGTATCAGACACATTTATCATACAGAGTATCAGACATATTTATCATACAGAGTATCAGACATATTTATCATACAGAGCACTGCACCAATAAAAAGGCAATTAGGCAAGTAGAAGAATGAGAGAGGAGAAAAAGCGAGACAGACATACAGTTGATGTTTGGAAGTTTACATACACCTTAGCCAAATACATTTACATTCAGTTTTTGACAATTCCTGACATTTAATCCTAGTAACAATTCCCTGTCTTAGGTCAGTTAGGATCATCACTTTATTTTAAGAATGTGAAATGTCAGAATAATAGTAGAGAGAATTATTTATTTCAGCTTTTATTTCTTTCATCACATTCCCAGTGGGTCAGAAGTTTACATACACTCAATTAGTATTTGGTTGTTAACTTTGGTCAAACGTTTCGGGTAGCCTTCCACAAGCTTCCCACAATAAGTTGGGTGAATTTTAGCCCATTCCTCCTGACAGAACTGGTGTAACTGAGTCAGGTTTGTAGACCTCCTTGCTCGCACACGCTTTTTCAGTTCTGCCCACAAATTTTCTATAGGATTGAGGTCAGGGCTTTGTGATGGCCACTCCAATACCTTGACTTTGTTGTCCTTAAGCCATTTTGCCACAACTTTGGAAGTATGCTTGGGGTCATTTTCCATTTGGAAGACCCATTTGCGACCAAGCAAAATTTTCCATCCTCATTATGCAATCTATTTTGTGAAGTGCATCAGTCCCTCCTGCAGAAAAGCACCCCCACAACATGATGCTGCCACCCCCGTGCTTCACGGTTGGGATGGTGTTCTTCGGCTTGCAAGCCTCCCCCTTTTTCCTCCAAACATAACGATGGTCATTATGGCCAAACAGTTCATCAGACCAGGACATTTCTCCAAAAAGTACGATCTTTGTCCCCATGTGCAGTTGCAAACCGTAGTCTGACATTTCTATGGCGGTTTTGGAGCAGTGGCTTCTTCCTTGCTGAGCGGCCTTTCAGGTTATGTCGATATAGGACTCGTTTTACTGTGGATTTCGATACTTTTGTACCTGTTTCCTCCAGCATCTTCACAAGGTCCTTTGCTTTTGTTCTGGGATTGATTTGCACTTTTCACACCAAAGTATGTTCATCTCTAGGTTACGCATCTACTTCCTGAGCGGTATGGCGGCTGCGTGGTCCCATGGTGTTTATACTTGCGTACTATTGTTTGTACAAATGAATGTGGTACCTTCAGGCATTTGGAAATTGCTTCCAAGGATGAACCAGACTTGTGGAGGTCTACAATTTCTTATCTGAGGTCTTGGCTGATTTATTTTTATTTTCCCATGATGTCAAGCAAAGAGGCACTGAGTTTAAAGGTAGATCTTGAAATACATCCACAGGTACACCTCCAATTGACTCAAATTATGTCAATTAGCCTATCAGAAGCTTCTAAAGCCATGACATCATTTTCTGGAATTTTCCAAGCTGTTTAAAGGCACAGTCAACTTAGTGTATGTAAACTTCTGACCTACTGGAATTGTGATACAGTGAATTATAAGTGAAATAATCTGTCTGTAAACAATTGTTGGGAAAATGACTTGTGTCATGCACAAAGTAAATGTCCTAACCGACTTGCCAAAACTATAGTCTGTTAAAAAAGGCCCTAATGATTTATGCGATACAACGTTTGACATGTTTGAACGAACGTAAATATATTTTTTCCGTTCGTGAAGTGAAGTGAAGTCCGGCTGGCTTAGATCATGTGCTAACAACACGGAGGTTTTTGGACATAAATGATGAGCTTTTTTGAACAAAACTACATTCGTTATGGACCTGGGATTCTTTGGAAGTGACATCTGATGAAGAGAATCAAAGGTAATGGATTATTTACATAGTATTTTCGATTTTAGATCTCTCCAACATGGCGGTTAGTCTGTATCGCAATGCGTATTTTTCTGGGCGCAGTGCTCAGATTATTGCAAAGTGTGATTTCCCAGTAAGGTTAATTTTAAATCTGGCAAGTCCATTGCGTTCAAGAGATGTAAATCTATAATTCTTTGAATGACAATATAATATTTTACCAATGTTTTCTAATATTAATTAATTATTTTGTTGTCATGACTTGACTGCCGGTATTGGAGGGAAACGATTTCCTGAACATCAACGCCATAGTAAAACACTGTTTTTAGATATAAATATGAACTTGATAGAACTAAAAATGCATGCATTGTCTAACATAATGTCCTAGGAGTGTCATCTGATGGAGATTGTAAAAGGTTAGTGCATCATTTTAGCTGATTTTATGGTTTTGGTGACGCCTGTCTTTGAATCGACAATACATTACACACAGCTATTGTCAATGTACTCTCCTAACATAACCTAACTTTATGCTTTCCCCGTAAAACCTTTTTGAAATCGGACAACGTGGTTAGATTAAGGAGATGTTTATCTTTCAAAGGCTGTAAGTTAGTTGTATGTTTGAGAAATTTGAATTTTGACATTTATTTGGTTTCAAATTTGCCGCTCTTGAAATGCACCTGCTGTTGATAGGGTGCGCCACGGGTGGCACGCTAACGTCCCACATAGCCCCAAGAAGTTTTAACAAGAAATGTGTGGAGTGGTTGAAAAACGGGTTTAATGACTACAACCTAAGTGTATGTAAACTTCCGACTTCAACTGTAGATTATCAAGTCCAAACCCATCTGAACCTTTCAGAGAGAGACAGAAGACATGAAGCGAGACAGTGAGGGAATGAGAAAGAGGGTATAAAGTCTGAGAGAGAGGCCTGCTGGGATGAGTGGAGGACTGTGTGTTCTCAGAGGGCTAATGCAGGACCCCGGGGGGTTATCTACAGTCATACACCATCTCTGTGTCTCTGCATGGGCCCAGCCCCTTCACATCCCTCAAAGCCCATCACATCCCTCACATCCAGGCTGCTCCACTCCTAATTGATTCTCCCCTCAGAGTGTGATTTGCATGCTTAGGTGATTTTTCTCTCTTCTCTCCAGATAGAGCTTCCCACCTGCTGACATGGCTAGGAGACATAGTTCTAACACTCTGCCCCCCCCCCCCCCCACACACACACACACACACACACCGTTTATGGGTAGAGGTGGAGTAATTAGGAGGAAGTGCTAGTGGGTGCAGAAACAAGCGCCTCATCAGTCCCTGGGTCGTTTGTCAAGCCTCAGCAATATCACACTACTGTTCCTCCTTGCCTATACAAACACACAGTACACACACACACAGTACACACACACACACGCACAGTGCACACACAGAGATACATATATCAAATCAAATGTATTTATAAAGCCCTTCTTACATCAGCTGATATCTCAAAGTGCTGTACAGAAACCCTGCCTAAAACCCCAAACAGCAAGCAATGCAGGTGTAGAAGCACGGTGGCTAGGAAAAACTCCCTAGAAAGGCCAAAATAGAGAGTATGTTCTGTATGTTTACACGAATAGAAACAAAGGCTACACGGTACACATCCATATTCAATGTACACACACATTATAAACACACCAAGAGGAAATGAGGAGAGCATTTCCTGTAAACACTGCGGTCCCCTGTGCTTCCAACTGCTCATTAGCTCTCCCCTATGAACAGGTGATCACCTGCGTGGTATCCAGGGTCAGCCTCCACAACACTGCTGACACACACACACTTTCGCTTTACTGTAATTACACTGATGCTAAACAAGTCTCACATTCACTGCTCTTCATTGTAGCTCTAGCATTGCATGAGACTATGTGTGTTCTGTAATGAGTGCGTATACAGTTACTTGGTGGTGATTATAGCTTTGAGTCATCTGCATCAGCTTTGTACTGTACATCTGGATTTGGGGATTTTCTCCCATTTTTCCTTACAGATGTTTAAGCTCTGTTAAATGAGATAGGGAGTGGCGGTGAACAGCAATCTTCAGGTTTTTCCACAATTTTGTTGTTGTTGCATTCTTTTTCTCCCCAATTTTGATCTTGTCTCATCGTTGCAACTCTCCAAAGGGCTCGGGAGGCAAAGGTTGAGTCATGCGCCCTCCAAAACATGAACCGCCAAACCGCGCTTCTTATAACCCGCTCGCTTCATCCGGAAGCCAGCCGCACCAATGTGTCGGAGGAAACACCGTTCATCTGATGACCTCCTGCAGACACCTGGCCCGCCAAAAGAAGTCGCTAGAGTGCTATGAGCCAAGTAAAGCCCCCCGGGCCAAACCCTCCCCTAACCAGAACTACTGGGCCAATTGTGCGCCGCCCTATGTGACTCCCGATCACGTCTGGTTGTGATACAACCCGGGATCGAATCCGGGTCTGTAGTGACGCCTCTAGCACTGCGATGCAGTGCCTTAGACCGCTGCGCCACTCGGGAGGCCCCTTTCCACAGTTTTTCAATGGAATTCAAGTCTGAGCTTTGGCTAGGCCACTCAAGGACTTTCAAATGCTTGTTCTGAAGCCATTCCAGCATTGTACATATGTACAGGGACTTCAGAAAATATTCATACCCCTTAACTTATTCCACATTTGTTACAGCGTGAATTCTAAAGGGATTGCATTTAAAAACAATCTTACCCATCTACACACAATACCCCATAATGACAATGTTTTCTTGATGCAAATGTATTGAACATATCTAATTTACATGAGTATTCAAACCTTTTTGCTATAACACTCTAAATTGAGCTCAGGTGCATCACATTTCCTTAGATCATCCTTGAGATGTCACTACAACTTGATTGACCTGTGGCCAATTAAATTGTTCGGACATAGAAAGAAACACACCTGTCTATATAAGTTCCCACAGTTGACAGTGCATGTCAGAGCAGAAACTATGCCATGAAGTCCAAGGAATTGTCTGTAGGTCTCCAAGATAGAATTGTGATGAGGCACATATCTGGGGAAGGGTATAAACATTTTTCTGTGTGTTGAAAGTTTCCAAGAGCACAGTGGTCTCCATCATTGGGAAATAGAAAAATATGGAACTACCCAGGAGCTGGCTGTCCGACCAAACTAAGCAGCCGGGCAAGAAAGACCTTGGTCAGGGAGGTGACCAAGAACCCAATGATCACTCTGACAGAACTACAGAGTTTCTTGGCTTAGATGGGAGAACCTGCCAGAAGGACAACAGTCTCTACAGCACTTCACCAATCTGGGCTTTATGGGAGAGTGGTCCAGACGGAAGCCACTCATGACAGCATGCCTGGAGTTTGCAAAAAGGCATGTAAAAAACTCTGAGATCATAAGGCAAGAGATTGAGGTCTGATGAGACAAAAATTGAACTCTTTGGCCTGAGTGCTATGTCTGGAGAAACCAGGCACAGCTCATCATCCGTCTAACACCATCCCTACTGTGAAGCATGGTGGTGGCAGTATCATGTTATGGGGAAGCTTTTCAGTGGCAGGGCCTGGGATACTGGTAAGGATACAGGGAACAATGAATGGAGCCAAATACAAGTAAATCATTGATGAGAACCTTGTACAAACAATCTTAGACTGGGGCATAGATTTATGTTCCAACAGGACAATGACCCCAAGCATACAGCCAACACAGTGCTGGAATGGCTTCAGAACAAGAATGTGAAAGTCCTTTAGTGGCCCAGCCAAAGCCCAGACTTGAATCCCACTGAAAATCTGTTGAAAGACTTGAAGATTGCTGTTCACCGCCACTCCCCATCTAATTTAACAGAGCTTGAGAAAATCATCGCTGCAAAAGTTGCTTCAACAAATATTGATGTAAGGGTTGTGAATACGTACCGGTATGTAAATTCGATATTTCTGTATTTCATTTTCAATACATTTGCAAAAATTACTAAACAGGTTTTCACTTTGTCATTATGGGGTATTGTGTGTAGATGGGTGAGACATTGAAACACAGGCACTGTATGAAGACACTGTAGGATCTTAATTTGAGCCAGTTTGTTACAGCAGGAAAGTAATCCTGCAGCAACAGGAAATGTGAATTATTATGCGCATTATTATTGAATTGACACAAAATCAAGTCTACAAATGTAATGTGGAAATTAGAAACTTGAGAAGCCCTTTTAACCTTTTACTGCAGTGGGCTAAATCAGGGTCTCTTGGTAGTCCAAAAAAATCTACTTTGAAATGAAAGTATACACCTCACACACATGGTTATGGGCTTAAAGAAACAAGACAAAGTATTGTCAGATATAAAGTTGAAATCTATTGAATTTTGAGTTTGCATCCCAATATTACACTTTACATACAACACAGAAGACTGAAATATAAAAAAATATATAAAATCAAATGTTTGATATAATGTTGATTAATGTCACGGATCTCTCCGGTACTGTTGCTCATTCCGTGCACCAGTTTCGGAGGTCTACGTCACCGGCCTCTAGGAACTGAACTGTGTCATTACGCACACCTGGTCCCCATAATCTCCCCTGATTAGTAATTGTATAAGTGTGCCCTTTGTTCACCATTGTCTGGTCGATTATTGTTCCAATGTCTGTTGGTCGTGTGAGTACCTGTGCTGTGTAGTTTTGGCTTTCGTGCCGCGTGTATTGCACAGATGATTACGGGTCTCGTCCTGTGTGGTATCATTGTGCGATTGTGTATTCATTCGAGGTACTCCTCACTCTTTTGTTTGGGTTTCAAACCTGTGTTTTGTATACGTGTTTGTTTGGTCTTCGTCCCCGTGCCTTTACATGGCACGCTGTAATTTGGGTAAATAAAAAACCCTATTACGCATTCCTGCGCCTGTCTCCCGATCCCTTTATACCAACGTGACAATAGAAATTATTAAAAATATGAACAACATTCCACCCATGAGGCCACTAGAGGGGGCTTTGATCATTCCACTACAAGTTGTAAATGTCCTACAATGCAGGAAAGTTTTCCTGCAATAGGGTGATCAAATTAAATCTGTACCTCTGGGCTAACAAAATGAATTTCCATGACAATGGACAATAATGTATTGTATCAAATAATATTGTATCTTATCTTGTCATATTGCCTACACATGTACATGTATGAGTCAGTGTTAGTCAGGCTGAGCCCATCCCATTGGAAACAGACGTCAGTTCAACGTCTAGTCTAGATTTACATTTGGTTGAGTTGTCAACTAATGTGGATTCATGTGAAATTAACAAAAAAATGTCACCATGTCATTTAGGTTCAAATTGGGTGAAAAAAATGAAATGTCCTTATGTTGATGACTTTTTGCAAATTCAACCAGTTTTGAACGTTGTTTCAACCTGTTTTTGCCCAGTGGGATTATTTCTCCCACACTGCCAGATACAGTTGAAGTCGGAAGTTTACATACACTTAGGTTGGAGTCATTAAAACTCGTTTTTCAACCACTCCACAAATTTCTTGTTAACAAACTAGAGTTTTGGCAAGTTGGTTAGGACATCTACTTTGTGCATGACACAAGTAATTTTTCCAACAATTGTTTACAGACAGATTATTTCACTTATATCACAATTCCAGTAGGTCAAAGTTTACATACACTAAGTTGACTGTCCCTTTAAACAGCTTGGAAAATTCAAGAAAATGATGTCATGGCTTTAGAAGCTTCTGATAGGCTAATTGACATCATTTGAGGCAATTGGAGGTGTACCTGTGGATATATTTCAAGGCCTACCTTTAAACTCAGCGCCTCTTTGCTTGACATCATGGGAAAATCAAAAGAAATCAGCCAAGACCTCAGATAAAAATTGTAAACCTCCACAAGTCTGGTTCATCCTTGGGAGCAATTTCCAAATGCCTGAAGGTACCACGTTCATCTGTACAAACAATAGTACGCAAGTATAAACACCATGGGACCACGCAGCCATCATCCTAGAGATGAACGTACTTTGGTGTGAAAAGTGCAAATCAATCCCAGAACAACAGCAAAGGACCTTGTGAAGATGCTGGAGGAAACAGGTACAAAAGTATCTATATCCACACTAAAACGAGTCCTATATCGACATAACCTGAAAGGCCGCTCAGCAAGGAAGAAGCCACTGCTCCAAAACCGCCATAAAAAAGCCAGACTACGGTTTGCAACTGCACATGGGGACAAAGATCGTACTTTTTGGAGAAATGTCCTCTGGTCTGATGAAACAAAAATAGAACTATTGGCCATAATGACCATCGTTATGTTTGGAGGAAAAAGGGGGAGGCTTGCGAGTCGAAGAACACCATCCCAACCGTGAAGCACGGGGTGGCAGCATCATGTTGTGGGGGTGCCTTGCTGCAGGAGGGACTGGTGCACTTCACAAAATAGATTGCATCATGAGGATATATTAATAAATTATGTGGATATATTGAAGCAACATCTCAAGACATCAGTTAGGAAGTTAAAGCTTGGTCGCAAATTGGTCTTCCAAATGGGCAATGACCCCAAGCATAGTTCCAAAGCTGTGGCACAATGGCATAAGGACAACAAAGTCAAGGTATTGGAGTGGCCATCACAAAGCCCTGACCTCAATCCTATAGAAAATCTGTGGGCAGAACTGAAAAAGCGTGTGTGAGCAAGGAGGCCTACAAACCTGACTTAGGTACACCAGCTCTGTCAGGAGAAATGGGCCAAAATTCACCCAACTTATTGTGGGAAGCTTGTGGAAGGCTACCCGAAACGTTTGACCCAAGTTAAACAATTTAAAGGCAATGCTACCAAATACTAATTGAGTGTATGTAAACTTCTGACCCACTGAGAATGTGATGCAAGAAATAAAAGCTGAAATAAATCATTCTCTCTGCTATTATTCTGACATTTCACATTCTTAAAATAAAGTGGTGATCCTAACTGACATAAAACAGGGAATTCTTACTAGGATTAAATGTCAGGAATTGTGAAAAAACGAATTGAAATGTATTTGGCTAAGGTGTATGTAAACTTCCGACTTCAACTGTAGCTCCGATCAGACAGCCACTTGGGATCTCCAGGTAAAATCTCCTGGTGAGGAGCAATCATGGAACCACACCGACTGGGCTGCAGTCTGATCACACTCACTCTGACTCATATTACTGAGAGAAACGAACCAATCAGACAATGGGTTAACACATTTCAGACAGAGCGATAGAGAGTGAGAGGGTGAGTGAGGGTGAGCGCCAGAGACAGCGAGAAACAGGGTAAGTGCCAGAGAGAGAGGGTGACCGCCAGAAAGAGAGAGAGGGATAGAGAAAGATGGAGAAAGAAAGAATAATAATTTCTCCTTGACAAAGGGAAAGAAGTAGGTGGTCAAAGGAAGCAGTAAGAGGGAGCAGAGCTGCATGAGGACTACTGAAAGGGCATTGGGCTCTCTGCTTGGACTAAAAATAAAGGCCTGTTGTAATATTAATCTTACACTGGGAGCGGCTGGGAGCTCCCAACTCTAATTTACCAGCGGGGGACAGAGTACCTGGATAACAAAGTGCTCAGCTGGAAATACCTCAACAACTTCATTCAACTGTAAATAGCAAAATAGAGAAAGAGGGAGGGAGGGAGGGAGGGATTGAAGGTGAAAAATCACAGAACCTGTAGTGTCGATGGGTACACATATCATCGTGTTCTCTGTAGCAGGTGCAAACGCACACACACACACACACACACACACACACACACACACACACACGCAAACTCTATCCCTCCCCCCTCTCTCTCTCTCTCTCTCTCGCACACACACTAACACAGAAATAACCCGCTGGCTTCGGCGCCTTCAAGAATGTATGATGATCGCGACCTGAAACCGTCATTGACACGCAATTATCCTGCTCATCGGGGAAGCTCGTTTAGCTCCTATTTGCAATTGCCTGCTGATCATCACGCGCCATTAATTACACCTGAGTTGCTCAGCCATGTTCCGCTTCATACAACCCCACACACACACACACACACACACACACACAGAGCCCCGAACATTCAAACACATTATTTATCTCCATCTACATTATGTGTCTTTCCTTCACATTCCTACACAGTAAGTAAGAAGCCTTGTCTTGTCTAGCTGGAACGGCTCATAGGAGCAGAAGCCTATCTTCTGTTGCCTATCTCCTGTTTCTGTAGCATGAGGCAGCTTCCCACTGGGCACAGATGTCATCAGTTCAACGTCTAGTCTTGATTTACATTTGGTTGAGTTGTCAACTAACGTGAATTCAACGTGAAATCAATACAAAAATCACCATGTCATTGGATTTAGGTTAAATGTCAAGTCAAAAATATGAAATTCCCTTAAGTTGATGACTTTTTGCAAACCCAATCAGTTTTCCACGTTGAGTCAACGACATCACATAGATTTTTGGGGGGTTGAAATGACATGGAAGCAACATTGATTCAACCAGTTTTTGCCCAGTGGGTTGATGTACAAGTACAGCCCCTGGACAGGACACCCAAACTATCTCCTTAATGCTGAGTACCAAGCAGTATGTGTGTGTGTGCGCGTGCATATGTGTGTTTCTGCAAGTGTGTGTGTGTGTCTCAGTGCCAGATCTGCCCACAGAAATCATACACACACACACACACACACACACACACACACACACACACACACACACACACACACACACACACACACACACACACACAGTAACTCCAGACCACATACTGCACCAGCACATCAAAGGGTGCTAATGAATTCATGTTTGGTGCCACACTCTCTCTCACACTCAGTGCTTCGCTGGAAATGTGGGCAAAAACACCATGCAGTGCAATCTGAGGTGTGTGTGTGTGTGTGTGTGTACTGCATGTGCTCTCCGCTTTCAGAAATAATTGGATATTTATGCTTTTTCATGAAGAAAAATATTATTTGTTCCTGAAAAAAACAAAAACACAAATTGCGTTAGCATCCCTAAACTGTGCCCAAATTAGACACATTATTAGGTTTGCAGGGAGAGACAGTGAGGCGTGTGCCACAAACAAACCAGCTAAATCAGATAACATCCTATGGCAGAGAAAGAAAGAAGCAGAGAAGAGAGGAGAAGAGGAGGAGAAGGAAGGAGAGGGAAGTCAAAAACAAGCAACAGAAATATTGATCGGTTCCTCTGGGGGCGTCTAAGCCGATCCATGCCAACCAGGTGAAGAGGCATCGTCAAGGTTACACTCTGTCAAGGGAAGAGGCTCCAAGTCTCTCTGTCTCCCTCTCCCTCTCTCTCGCTCAGTCTGCCTCCCACCTGTGAACCTGAGATAAGGCTAATCTAGTGACAGACAGAGACAGACAGAAAGACAGACAGACTGGCAGTTGGACAGACTGTAACAGACTGTACAGACTTTGACAAACTGTGATGGACGGATGGACAGACGGACAGACAGACTGACTGACGTCCAGATAGACAAACGGAAAGAGGAAAGACGGACGGACGGACTGACGGCCAGACAGACAAACGGAAAGAGGAAAGACGGACGGACAGACGGACAGACACAGACAAACAGACAGACAGACTGACAGTGACAGACAGTGACGGACAGACTGTGACAGACAGGCTGTGACAGAGACATACAGACATACAATCAGACTGTGACTGTCACGGTTGTCGTCGGTTAAGGAGGACCAAAACGCAGCAGGTATGTGTACGCTCATCTTGCTTCTTTAATAAATACAAAATGAACACCAAAATAACAAAACCACGAGAACGATCAACAAAACAGTCTGGTAAAGCCTAAGGCTCAACACAGAACAATCACCCACAAATACCAAACACAAACACACCCTACTATATGGGACTCTCAATCAAAGGCAGATAGACAACACCTGCCTTCAACTGAGAGTCCCAACCCCAATTAACCAAACATAGACATACACTCACTAGACTCCACATAGAAATACCTAAACATAAACCAAAACCCGGAATTACTAAATCAAACACCCTTTTAACAAAACACACCACCCTGAACCACATAAAACAAATACCCTCTGCCACGTCCTGACCAAACTACAAAACAATTAACCTTATACTGGCCAGGACGTGACAGTACCCCCCCCCCCCCCCCCTTAAAGGTGCTACCCCGGAAGCACCTTAACAAAAAATAACCCCAAGCAACACCAAAAGAAAAATTCCCCTTTTCTAAAGGGAGGGAAGGGAGGGTGGCTGCCGTCAACGACGGCACTGTGCTACACCCCCCCTCCCCAACCCACCTATTTCTGGAGGTGGCTCCGGCTCAGGCCGTTCCAGGCTGTCTGGGCAGTCTGGCAGCTCGGGACAGTCTGGCAGCTCGGGACAGTCTGGGCAGTCTGGCAGCTCGGGACAGTCTGGGCAGTCTGGCAGCTCGGGACAGTCTGGGCAGTCTGGCAACTCGGGACAGTCTGGGCAGTCTGGCAACTCGGGACAGTCTGGGCAGTCTGGCAACTCGGGACAGTCTGGGCAGTCTGGCAACTCGGGACAGTCTGGACAGTCTGGCCACTCCGGCAGTTCAGGGCAGTTTGGCCACTCCGGCAGTTCAGGGCAGTCTGGCCACTCCGGCAGTTCAGGGCAGTCTGGCCACTCCGGCAGTTCAGGGCAGTCTGGCCACTCCGGCAGTTCAGGGCAGTCTGGCCACTCCGGCAGTTCAGGGCAGTCTGGCCACTCCGGCAGTTCAGCGCAGTCTGGCCGGCAGCTCCGACGACTGTTGACTGGCGGGCAGCTCCGACGACTGTTGACTGGCGGGCAGCTCCGACGACTGTTGACTGGCGGGCAGCTCCGACGACTGTTGACTGGCGGGCAGCTCCGACGACTGTTGACTGGCGAGCAGCTCCGACGACTGTTGACTGGCGGGCAGCTCCGACGACTGTTGACTGGCGGGCAGCTCCGACGACTGTTGACTGGCGGGCAGCTCTGACGACTGTTGACTGGCGGTGCTGGGTTTACGCACTTGAAGGCTAGTGCGGGGAGCGGGAACAGGACGAGTCGGACTGGGTTGACGCACTTCCGGGTCCGCACGAGAGACAGGAGCTGGAAACCCAGGGCTATGGAGGCGCACAGCCGGTCTAGATCTTACCTCCTGCACAACCCTCCATGGCAGGATGGAACTAGTAGCCCTGTACGAGCGGGGTGCTCGTACAGGGCAGACTGGGCTGTGCAGGGGCCTGATGGTAGCCGTGCGTAGAGCGGGAATTGGGTAGCCTGGTCCTCGGAGGCTTACCGGCGACCAGATGCGCTGCGCAGGCATCCTCCTACCAGGCTGGATGCTCGCTCTAGCACGGCACCTGCGAGGGGCTGGAATAACTCGCACCGGACTGTGCGTGCGTATGGGTGAGATAGTGCGCTTCTCAGCGAAACATAGCGCTCTCCACCCATACGCTCCTCCATATAACCACGGGTAGCTGGCTTCCGGCTCTTCCTACGCCTAGCCAAACTACCCGTGTGCCCCCCCCAAAACATTTCTTGGGGGTGCCTCTCGTGCTTCTCCCTCAGCGCGTCTATGGCCTCGTACCACCGCCTCTCTGCCTTGGCTGCCTCAATTTCCCACTGCGGGCGGCGATAATCCCCAGCCTGATGCCAAGGTCCGGCCCCGTCCAGAATTTCCTCCCAGGTCCACTTCTCCCGCCAGTCCAACTCGAATTCCTTCTGCTCCTTCCTCTGCTGCTTGGTCCTTGAGTGGTGGGTGATTCTGTCACGGTTGTCGTCGGTTAAGGAGGACCAAAACGCAGCAGGTATGTGTACGCTCATCTTGCTTCTTTAATAAATACAAAATGAACACCAAAATAACAAAACCACGAGAACGATCAACAAAACAGTCTGGTAAAGCCTAAGGCTCAACACAGAACAATCACCCACAAATACCAAACACACCCTACTATATGGGACTCTCAATCAAAGGCAGATAGACAACACCTGCCTTCAACTGAGAGTCCCAACCCCAATTAACCAAACATAGACATACACTCACTAGACTCCACATAGAAATACCTAAACATAAACCAAAACCCGGAATTACTAAATCAAACACCCTTTTAACAAAACACACCACCCTGAACCACATAAAACAAATACCCTCTGCCACGTCCTGACCAAACTACAAAACAATTAACCTTATACTGGCCAGGACGTGACAGTGACAGAGACATACAGACATACAATCAGACTGTGACAGAGACATACAGACAGACATACAGACAGACAGAAGGGGCGTAGACTGCATAATATAGTCTGGCTCTCAGCCCATCTGTCTAATAGATAATAGCACACGTAAACAACAAGCACAAGGCTCCAACAATAGATATGTCTGATATTGAGTGATGATAACACGGGTATTTCAGAGGTTACAGCTAGCTTACTGTTTGGAAAGTAGTTGATTACTAGAGCTAGTCAAGGCCAACCACTGCATAGCTGAACCAAGACACATCCCACTCCAGCTATTAACAGGTTGAATAGGTTAGATAATGAGTAGGAGCACTGGAACACTGAACGTATGCAGACATCTTCATGGTGGAAATACATCTGGAAAATTGAGAGAAAACTGTCTGACTCTTTTGTAAACAGATTAACTTCTCCAGATATAAAAACCCGTTCAGAAATATCTAACACAAAACATATGAGTCAAATGGGATTTACGGGAGATTATGAGTGGGAAAAGTAGGGTAATTACAGTACAATCCTTTACATTCACAAAACCCACCCAGATTTTTACACTTTTATGGGGCGGTAATCTGTCACAGGGTGAATGGAGAGAGATGACAACAACACACATAGATGGAAATGATACCAACACCCAGGTAAACAGATCAGGCTGTAATAAGACAATACCTCCTGATAAAAGAGACAGGAGGGACACAGTGAGAGAGGCAGACAGAGAGAACAAAGACAGATAGAGATGCTATGATACTATAATAGAATGAGAGAACAGAGACAGTTAGAGATGCTATGATACTATAATAGAATGAGAGAACAGAGACAGTTAGAGATGCTATGATACTATAATAGAATGAGAGAACAGAGACAGATAGAGATGCTATGATACTATAATAGAATGAGAGAACAGAGACAGTTAGACATGCTATGATACTATAATAGAATGAGAGAACAGAGACAGTTAGACATGCTATGATACTATAATAGAATGAGAGAACAGAGACAGATAGAGATGCTATGATACTATAATAGAATGAGAGAACAGAGACAGAGATGCTATGATACTATAATAGAATGAGAGAACAGAGACAGTTAGAGATGCTATGATACTATAATAGAATGAGAGAACAGAGACAGTTAGAGATGCTATGATACTATAATAGAATGAGAGAACAGAGACAGATAGAGATGCTATGATACTATAATAGAATGAGAGAACAGAGACAGTTAGACATGCTATGATACTATAATAGAACGAGAGAACAGAGACAGTTAGAGATGCTATGATACTATAATAGAATGAGAGAACAGAGACCGTTAGAGATGCTATGATCCTATAATAGAATGAGAGAACAGAGACCGTTAGAGATGCTATGATCCTATAATAGAATGAGAGAACAGAGACAGTTAGAGATGCTATGATACTATAATAGAATGAGAGAACAGAGACAGTTAGAGATGCTATGATACTATAATAGAATGAGAGAACAGAGACAGATAGAGATGCTATGATACTATAATAGAATGAGAGAACAGAGACAGAGATGCTATGATACTATAATAGAATGAGAGAACAGAGACAGATAGAGATGCTATGATACTATAATAGAATGAGAGAACAGAGACAGTTAGAGATGCTATGATACTATAATAGAATGAGAGAACAGAGACAGATAGAGATGCTATGATACTATAATAGAATGAGAGAACAGAGACAGTTAGAGATGCTATGATACTATAATAGAATGAGAGAACAGAGACAGTTAGAGATGCTATGATACTATAATAGAATGAGAGAACAGAGACAGTTAGAGATGCTATGATACTATAATAGAATGAGAGAACAGAGACAGAGATGCTATGATACTATAATAGAATGAGAGAACAGAGACAGAGATGCTATGATACTATAATAGAATGAGAGAACAGAGACAGTTAGAGATGCTATGATACTATAATAGAATGAGAGAACAGAGACAGATAGAGATGCTATGATACTATAATAGAATGAGAGAACAGAGACAGTTAGAGATGCTATGATACTATAATAGAACGAGAGAACAGAGACAGTTAGAGATGCTATGATACTATAATAGAATGAGAGAACAGAGACAGATAGAGATGCTATGATACTATAATAGAATGAGAGAACAGAGACAGTTAGAGATGCTATGATACTATAATAGAATGAGAGAACAGAGACAGTTAGAGATGCTATGATACTATAATAGAATGAGAGAACAGAGACAGATAGAGATGCTATGATACTATAATAGAATGAGAGAACAGAGACAGTTAGAGATGCTATGATACTATAATAGAATGAGAGAACAGAGACAGTTAGAGATGCTATGATACTATAATAGAATGAGAGAACAGAGACAGTTAGAGATGCTATGATACTATAATAGAATGAGAGAACAGAGACAGTTAGAGATGCTATGATACTATAATAGAATGAGAGAACAGAGACAGTTAGAGATGCTATGATACTATAATAGAATGAGAGAACAGAGACAGTTAGAGATGCTATGATACTATAATAGAATGAGAGAACAGAGACAGTTAGAGATGCTATGATACTATAATAGAATGAGAGAACAGAGACAGTTAGAGATGCTATGATACTATAATAGAATGAGAGAACAGAGACAGTTAGAGATGCTATGATACTATAATAGAATGAGAGAACAGAGACAGATAGAGATGCTATGATACTCTAATAGAATGAGAGAACAGAGACAGAGATGCTATGATACTATAATAGAATGAGAGAACAGAGACAGTTAGACATGCTATGATACTATAATAGAATGAGAGAACAGAGACAGTTAGAGATGCTATGATACTATAATAGAATGAGAGAACAGAGACAGTTAGAGATGCTATGATACTATAATAGAATGAGAGAACAGAGACAGTTAGAGATGCTATGATACTATAATAGAATGAGAGAACAGAGACAGTTAGAGATGCTATGATACTATAATAGAATGAGAGAACAGAGACAGTTAGAGATGCTATGATACTATAATAGAACGAGAGAACAGAGACAGTTAGAGATGCTATGATACTATAATAGAACGAGAGAACAGAGACAGTTAGAGATGCTATGATACTATAATAGAATGAGAGAACAGAGACAGTTAGAGATGCTATGATACTATAATAGAATGAGAGAACAGAGACAGAGATGCTATGATACTATAATAGAATGAGAGAACAGAGACAGATAGAGATGCTATGATACTATAATAGAATGAGAGAACAGAGACAGTTAGAGATGCTATGATACTATAATAGAATGAGAGAACAGAGACAGATAGAGATGCTATGATACTATAATAGAATGAGAGAACTGAGACAGTTAGAGATGCTATGATACTATAATAGAATGAGAGAACAGAGACAGTTAGAGATGCTATGATACTATAATAGAATGAGAGAACAGAGACAGTTAGAGATGCTATGATACTATAATAGAATGAGAGAACAGAGACAGATAGAGATGCTATGATACTATAATAGAATGAGAGAACAGAGACAGTTAGAGATGCTATGATACTATAATAGAATGAGAGAACAGAGACAGTTAGAGATGCTATGATACTATAATAGAATGAGAGAACAGAGACAGAGATGCTATGATACTATAATAGAATGAGAGAACAGAGACAGTTAGAGATGCTATGATACTATAATAGAATGAGAGAACAGAGACAGTTAGAGATGCTATGATACTATAATAGAATGAGAGAACAGAGACAGTTAGAGATGCTATGATACTATAATAGAATGAGAGAACAGAGACAGATAGAGATGCTATGATACTATAATAGAATGAGAGAACAGAGACAGATAGAGATGCTATGATACTATAATAGAATGAGAGAACAGAGACAGTTAGAGATGCTATGATACTATAATAGAATGAGAGAACAGAGACAGTTAGAGATGCTATGATACTATAATAGAATGAGAGAACAGAGACAGTTAGAGATGATATGATACTATAATAGAATGAGAGAACAGAGACCGTTAGAGATGCTATGATACTATAATAGAATGAGAGAACAGAGACAGTTAGAGATGCTATGATACTATAATAGAATGAGAGAACAGAGACAGTTAGAGATGCTATGATACTATAATAGAATGAGAGAACAGAGACAGTTAGAGATGCTATGATACTATAATAGAATGAGAGAACAGAGACAGATAGAGATGCTATGATACTATAATAGAATGAGAAAACAGAGACAGATAGAGATGCTATGATACTATAATAGAATGAGAGAACAGAGACAGTTAGAGATGCTATGATACTATAATAGAACGAGAGAACAGAGGGAAGAAGGGAGGTAAAGAGGACAAACAGAGAGGTGTAAAGTCTACAGTTAGACATGCTATGACCCTACATTAAAGAAAGAGAAAGATCCAGGAGAAAGGCGAGAGAGAAGAAGAGAGTACAAACGGATCCAGTCTAGTCTACAACTAGATATGCTATGCTCCTGTCCTCTTGCTGCCCTTCCAGGAGGTCACTCAGTTCAGTGTGATGGCCGTGCCCGTCAGTGGAGATGGCACGGTGGCATGGAGGAGAGGTGGCACAGATTAACAGACTAATCCCTGCAGCTCCCACTGAGCCCTGGCAATGATCACAGGGATAACAGTTACTACTCAACCTACAGTACAACTCACTGAGCTGGGATAGGAAAACACCCTGCACTCACCCAGGATAATCTATCACACACACACACACACACACACACACACACACACACAGGTGAGACTATACAAACACACACATAAGCTTGTTGAAACAAACAACAGTACACACACACAAACACAAAAACACACACACACAAACACACATACACACACACACAAACACACACAAAAACACACTGATCATGTACCATGGCAGTTTCAAGCTTATTACACCTGCAACAAAGGCAGGGCATCATCCTACAAAGCTAGTGCATCATCCTACAAAGCTAGTGCATCATCCTACAAAGGCAGGGCATCATCCTACAAAGGCAGGGCATCATCCTACAAAGCTAGTGCATCATCCTACAAAGCTAGTGCATCATCCTACAAAGGCAGGGCATCATCCTACAAAGGCAGGGCATCATCCTACAAAGCTAGTGCATCATCCTACAAAGGCAGAGCATCATCCTACAAAGACAGGGCATCATCCTACAAAGCTAGTGCATCATCCTACAAAGGCAGAG
>NC_042996.1:3386760-3438046 GCF_901001165.1 Salmo trutta
TTTGCCAGTCCTGTCTGGTCCAGCGACGGTGGGTTTGTGCCCATAGGCGATGTTGTTGCCGGTGATGTCTGGTGAGGACCTGCCTTACAACAGGCCTACAAGCCCTCAGTCCAGCCTCTCTCAGCCTATTGCGGACAGTCTGAGCACTGATGGAGGGATTGTGCGTTCCTGGTGTAACTCGAGCAGTTGCTGTTGCCATCCTGTACCTGTCCCGCAGGTGTGATGTAAGATGGACCGATCGTGTGCAGGTGTTGTTACAAGTGGTCTGCCACTGCGAGGACCTTCAACTGTCCGTCTCGTCTCCCTGTAGCGCTGTCTTAGGTGTCTCACAGTAAGGACATTGCAATTTATTGCCCTGGACACATCTGCAGTCCTCATGCCTCCTTGCAGCATGCCTAAGGCACATTCACGCAGATGAGCAGGGACCCTGGGCATCTTTCTTTTGGTGTTTTTCAGAGTCCGTAGAAAGGCCTCTTTAGTGTCCTAAGTTTTCATAACTGTGACCTTAATTGCCTACCGTCTGTAAGCTGTTAGTGTCTTAACGACCGTTCCACAGGTGCATGTTCATTAATTGTTTATGATTCATTGAACAAGCATGGGAAACAGTGTTTAAACCCTTTACAATGAAGATCTGTGAAGTTATTTGGATTCTTAAGAATTATCTTTGAAAGATAGGGTCCTGAAATAGGGACGTTTCTTTTTTTGCTGAGTTTATGTTGGAGAGGGTGGGGCTTAAGCTGCATTCCTGTCTCACTCCACAGCCCTGAGGAAAGAAATGTGTGTTTTTTGCCAATTTTAACGGCACACTGTTGTTTGTATACATGGATTTTATTATGTTGTATGTTTTTCCCCCAACACCACTTTCCATCAATTTGTATAGCAGACCCTCATGCCAAATTGAGGAATAAGCTTTTTGGAAATCAACAAAGCATGAGAAGACATTGCCTTTGTTTAGGTTTGTTTGTTTGTCAATTAGGTTGTGCAGGGTCTGTAATTTGGTAAAAAGCCAATTTGACATTTGCTCAGTACATTGTTTTCACTGAGGAAATGAACTAGTCTGCTGTTAATGATAATTTTTCCAAGGTTGCTGTCGACCTATATCCCACGTTAGTTATTGGGGTCAAATTTGTCTCCACTTTTGTGGATTTAGGTGATCAGTCCATGGTTCCAAATATTGGGGAGGATGCCAGAGCTAAGGATGATGTTAAAGAGTTTAAGTATAGCCAATTGGAATTTGTCTCCCTCCCTCCTGTCTACTCTCTCTCACACACACACACACACACACACACACACACACACACACACACACACACACACACTCTTGGCTCACGGTGGGCTCCTGTGCTATCAGGACTGATGCAGCCTGACGTCGGTCTGCGGAGTGTGTTATCGGGGCAGATTACTGGGCCTCGGTCATCGTCCTCCTCTTATTGGGTTAGACTCTGGAGCTGCTTCCTGAATGGCCACAGTGTGTGTCCTCCCTCTGTTGGGGCACGGCGGGGATCCTAGGGCCATTATGGGGACTTGATGAAGACACCCTATTCAATTAGGCCCGGACGGACACGTCCCCACAAGACTACACAAATCAGACAGGAAGATCAAATAACCACGTCCCCAAAAGGAGAGTCTATCAATAGGCCATCTATTTCCATTCATCAACTGTAGCCTGTTTACAGAACTTCTGGTTGGTTTATTGGATGCTATAAGAGTGAATGGATTACCATTGAGACTCATATATTAGCATGCAGACATTATCATAGGATATGTTGTATGAGGTCTCTAGACTATACAGTAAGCCAGATATTAGCCCTACAAGGTCTTATGTAGGCCTATATAATACGTTGGTGTTAGATCAATAGACTAGAATAGAGACTAATCGATCAATTCATGAATGATCTCATTACCAGGATGCATCATTAGCGACAAGCCAAACACAACACATTATACAGGTGTTCCTAGATAATATGGATGATAGTTGTTTTCACGAGGCACGTTCACACAGCTTCTCTTTCCTCAACTCTCTCTCTCTCTACATCTCCTCTCCTCCCAAACTCCCTTATTCCCCCTGTAAACCAGCAGGAAGCAATGCAGACCGTGTAGACAAATCAGCTCTCTCCTCTGTCGGCAGCCGCCCAGCACCATCTTCAGTCCCGACACGTCCTCCCACTCTCCTCCTCTCTTTCCTTCCCTCTCTCTCTAACCGTGTATCTTGCAGACTCAAATCCCCCTCAGCCTCTGTCTCCTTTCACAAAAACTGAAATGTCCCCGTCGCTCCTGCCTCTGTCTCGAGCCTCTCCTCTTCTATTTGACACTATAATGATTGGGTCTGTGTGCTTGAGGCTGAAAGGACTCTGGGTGTATAGTGCTGCAGTGTTATTCCTATGGAGAGACTGAGGGGCGTGTATGTGTGGGTTAGTGGTTGAAACGGTTTCTCCTCTCTGTGTAATTGATGAGATGGGATGGTACTATGGTAGAGTCCTCCAGTCAACACCCTTGATCGAGACAGTGCGGGCCAATGTGTCGACAGAGTGGTACCATCACCCCCCCCCCCCCACACACACACACACACAGTTTCCGCTCCCTACACACACACACAGTTTCCGCTCCCTACACACACCGAGGGAGCGGGCTTCCATCAGCTCAGGCTTACAAGGCAGAGCGGCTGCGGTTTGATTTCATTTCCAGGCAGGGAGGGTGTTGTTGTTGCCCCCCCCCAAAGCACCTCACTTCTCTCTCTCCCTCCCTCCCTACAGGCAGCAGGCAGCAAGCAGCAGTACCGAGGCGTGTCAATGCCACTGAGGCAGTTAATAAATCAGGGATCATAACAGTTCATTCTGCACACAGGCACACTTTATTCCCCCTCTCATAATAAACCGCTTATGTAAGGTGGGGTGGGGGTGTAGAGCCGATAAAGCCTATTGACAACACAGCAGAGAGCTCAGGACCACGGATGAGAAGATTGGAAGGGAGAGAGAGGGAGTGAAGGAGAGAGAGACAGAGAGAGAGAGAGAGAGAGAGAGAGAGAGAGAGAGAGAGAGACAGAGAGAGAGAGTGAAGGAGAGAGAGACAGAGAGAGAGACAGAGAGAGAGAGAGAGAGAGAGGAGAGAGAGAGAGAGAGAGAGAGAGAGAGAGAGGATTCTGTTTGGAGCCCCGGGGAGAGGTGCAGTGGAGCTTGGATCCAGCTTGTTTTGGATTCAGGATGAGACAGAAGCTACTGTACTGCCTACGCTGTACATTGTTGCCTTGAGGGTAACCGTCAACAAACCACCACCCTTACATTTGACTAGCCAGATAAACGAGACAAAAGTATGGAAAACATATGGAAAACAGTGACCTCGTAGGCAAATAAGGCAATGCAGAACAAAAGAGGCCACAGTGCTGTATTGTCAACCATTAATAACAACCCCAGTGCTGACACCATCAAGTTCAACCATTAATAACAACCCCAGTGCTGACACCATCAAGTTCAACCATTAATAACAACCCCAGTGCTGACACCATCAAGTTCAACCATTAATAACAACCCCAGTGCTGACACCATCAAGTTCAACCATTAATAACAACCCCAGTGCTGACACCATCAAGTTCAACCACCATAACCCTTTCAAATACAACTAAGCTACCACTTCTTTGGTCACTTTTCCCTCATCGCTACATTCATCACTTTTCCCTCATCGCTACATTCATCACTTTTCCCTCATCGCTACATTCATCACTTTTCCCTCATCACTACATTCATCACTTTTCCCTCATCACTACATTCATCACTTTTCCCTCATCGCTACATTCATCACTTTTCCCTCATCGCTACATTCATCACTTTTCCCTCATCACTACATTCATCACTTTTCCCTCATCACTACATTCATCACTTTCCCTCATCACTACATTCATCACTTTCCCTCATCACTACATTCATCACTTTTCCCTCATTACTACATTCATCACTTTCCCTCATCACTACATTCATCACTTTTCCTCATCACTACATTCATCACTTTCCCTCATCACTACATTCAACACTTTCCCTCATTGCTACATTCATCACTTTTCCCTCATTACTACATTCATCACTTTTCCCTCATTGCTACATTCATCACTTTTCCCTCATTACTACATTCATCACTTTCCCTCATTACTACATTCATCAATTTTCCCTCATTACTACATTCATCACTTTCCCTCATCACTACATTCATCACTACATTCATCACTTTTCCCTCATTGCTCAGTCTAACTGCTGCAAGCTTGTTTGGTGGCAAAAACCACCAGACTGTTGACGTGCCACAACCAGTGAATCACCGGGCAAATCGTATGTCCTGTCTGCACCGGGAGATAATGAGATCAGGTCTGTTCGATGGCGTGTGGAACGTTACATCACTACAAACCAGGCCAGTAATCATCAGTAATCGATTCCTTTAGGTGGATATGACTCTCTCTCTCTGCTCTCTCTGTCTGTCTCTCTATATAACCCTGGCTGCACGGTGGAGCTAAACAGACTTGACCTAGAAGATTAACTTCTTAGACATGAATGCCTGATAATCACAGGCTTTATGATGATTATTATAAACCGTTCAACTGCAGTTCTAATTTACCTCTCTTCTCTCTGTGTGTGTGTGTGTGTGTGTGTGTGTGTGTGTGTTGAAACAAGCTTAGGATTGTGCACCACTGTACAAAGGACATGGGATTGGACTGTGTTAATCCACCATACCCCATCTATGAGCTCCTGTTCATCACACACACACACACACACACACACACACACACACACACACACACACACACACACACACACACACACACACACACAGGCAGGGGACAAGAGCACATCTGTGTGGTCCTCATCATTGTGTGACTGAGTTAGGGTAGATCCCATGGATTACTCTACACCCCCAGCCTTTAACTAAAACTCTGTGGTAGAGGAGGAGTCTATAGCAGAGGAGGAGTCTATAGCAGAGGAGGAGTCTATAGCAGAGGAGGAGTCTATAGCAGAGGAGGCGTCTATAGCAGAGGAGGAGTCTATAGCAGAGGAGGCGTCTATAGCAGAGGAGGAGTCTATAGCAGAGGAGGAGTCTATAGCAGAGGAGGCGTCTATAGCAGAGGAGGCGTCTATAGCAGAGGAGGAGTCTATAGCAGAGGAGGAGTCTATAGCAGAGGAGTCTATAGCAGAGGAGGCGTCTATAGCAGAGGAGGAGTCTATAGCAGAGGAGGCGTCTATAGCAGAGGAGGAGTCTATAGCAGAGGAGGAGTCTATAGCAGAGGAGGCGTCTATAGCAGAGGAGGCGTCTATAGCAGAGGAGGAGTCTATTGCAGAGGAGGAGTCTATTGCAGAGGAGGAGTCTATAGCAGAGGAGGAGTCTATAGCAGAGGAGGAGTCCATTGCAGAGGAGGAGTCTATAGCAGAGGAGGAGTCTATAGCAGAGGAGGAGTCTATAGCAGAGGAGTCTATAGCAGAGGAGGAGTCTATAGCAGAGGAGTCTATAGCAGAGGAGTCTATAGCAGAGTAGGAGTCTATAGCAGAGGAGGAGTCTATAGCAGAGGAGGAGTCTATAGCAGAGGAGGCGTCTATAGCAGAGGAGGCGTCTATAGCAGAGGAGGCGTCTATAGCAGAGGAGGAGTCTATTGCAGAGGAGGAGTCTATAGCAGAGGAGGAGTCTATAGCAGAGGAGGAGTCCATTGCAGAGGAGTAGTCTATAGCAGAGGAGGAGTCTATAGCAGAGGAGGAGTCTATAGCAGAGGAGGAGTCTATAGCAGAGGAGTCTATAGCAGAGGAGTCTATAGCAGAGGAGGCGTCTATAGCAGAGGAGGAGTCTATAGCAGAGGAGGAGTCTATAGCAGAGGAGAAGTCTATAGCAGAGGAGGCGTCTATAGCAGAGGAGGCATCTATAGCAGAGGAGTCTATAGCAGAGGAGGAGTTTATAGCAGAGGAGGAGTCTATAGCAGAGGAGGCGTCTATAGCAGAGGAGTCTATAGCAGAGGAGGCGTCTATAGCAGAGGAGGCGTCTATAGCAGAGGAGGAGTCTATAGCAGAGGAGGAGTCTATAGCAGAGGAGGAGCCTATAGCAGAGGAGGAGCCTATAGCAGAGGAGGAGTCTATAGCAGAGGAGTCTATAGCAGAGGAGGCGTCTATAGCAGAGGAGGCGTCTATAGCAGAGGAGGAGTCTATAGTAGAGGAGGAGTCTATAGCAGAGGAGGCGTCTATAGCAGAGGAGTCTATAGCAGAGGAGGCGTCTATAGCAGAGGAGGAGTCTATAGCAGAGGAGGAGTCTATAGCAGAGGAGGAGTCTATAGCAGAGGAGGAGTCTATAGTAGAGGAGTCTATAGCAGAGGAGGAGTCTATAGCAGAGGAGGAGTCTATAGCAGAGGAGGCGTCTATAACAGAGGAGGAGTCTATAGCAGAGGAGGAGTCTATAGCAGAGGAGAAGTCTATAGCAGAGGAGGCGTCTATAGCAGAGGAGGAGTCTATAGCAGAGGAGGAGTCTATAGCAGAGGAGGAGTCTATAGCAGAGGAGGTGTCTATAGCAGAGGAGGAGTCTATAGCAGAGGAGGAGTCTATAGCAGAGGAGGAGTCTATAGCAGAGGAGTCTATAGCAGAGGAGTCTATAGCAGAGGAGGCGTCTATAGCAGAGGAGGAGTCTATAGCAGAGGAGGCATCTATAGCAGAGGAGGAGTCTATAGCAGAGGAGAAGTCTATAGCAGAGGAGGAGTCTATAGCAGAGGAGGAGTCTATAGCAGAGGAGGTGTCTATAGCAGAGGAGGAGTCTATAGCAGAGGAGGAGTCTATAGCAGAGGAGGAGTCTATAGCAGAGGAGGAGTCTATAGCAGAGGAGGCGTCTATAGCAGAGGAGGAGTCTATAGCAGAGGAGGAGTCTATAGCAGAGGAGGCGTCTATAGCAGAGGAGTCTATAGCAGAGGAGGAGTCTATAGCAGAGGAGGAGTCTATAGCAGAGGAGTCTATAGCAGAGGAGGAGTCTATAGCAGAGGAGGAGTCTATAGCAGAGGAGGCGTCTATAGCAGAGGAGGCGTCTATAGCAGAGGAGGAGTCTATAGCAGAGGAGGAGTCTATAGCAGAGGAGAAGTCTATAGCAGAGGAGGAGTCTATAGCAGAGGAGGAGTCTATAGCAGAGGAGGCGTCTATAGCAGAGGAGGAGTCTATAGTAGAGGAGGAGTCTATAGCAGAGGAGGAGTCTATAGCAGAGGAGGAGTCTATAGTAGAGGAGGAGTCTATAGCAGAGGAGGAGTCTATAGCAGAGGAGAAGTCTATAGCAGAGGAGGAGTCTGGGGTCTTAAACATTTTCTTCTACTGATTTAGAACCAGGGGTTTAATTGAGGTCACTCTGGGTTGTCCACTGACCACTATCAAATGACATCATGAAAACAGTAAACAACCTTAAACAGTCTCATCAATGTATATGTTGTAATCATGGCTATAATCTACGCTACCATTTCTCAGGGAATCATGTGGACTCAAAGCTGCCAGGTCACCGTGATACAAGTCAGTATTCCACGTCCATCCATGTCTGAAGACGTTGGGAGATGATGTGGAAACCAGCCACTAGGGGCAACAGTGAGCTCTGCTACCTTCAAGTAGGTTTTGGTTTTGCGAGGTCGTTGTGGACAGGATGGCAGATGGGTGTAAGCATCTGCATCTGATTCCAAAGGTTCCAAGTTTGAATCCAGTGATAGCAAGTTATTTTTGTTTAAAGCTTATCCCAAACCTTAACATTTGGAGTTCATGTCTAGCCTTAAGAAATGGTAGTTAACGCCTGAACTTAACCTTAACCGAAACAATTCAGAGATAACCCTTTCCTGCAGTCAAATGACCTAGTGGCCTCATCGGTGGAATGTTATTCATATTTTTCATAATTTTATCATTTATAAACAATGAAAAACCCACTGAAAAGCTGGTGTTTCTAAGTCAAACGGTTTTGTTATATATTAGTCTATATAGTCTTCTGTGATGTAAAGTGTAATTTTGGGATACAAACTCAAAATGTAATACATTTCAACTCTATCTGACATGGTACAGGTGTCTTCTTTTAAGCCCATAACCATACTTTTGTTTCAAGGTAGATATGTTTAAGACTATGAAGAAACACTGTGGGTGACCCTGATTCAGCCCACTGCAGTAAAATATTAATGCCTAAACTTAGCCTTAAACACTTTGAAATTTGATGTTTGGAATAACTTCTGAATTTGACGTTTGAGAAACATGGATGAGCGTCTAATTCTGACGTGAGACTGTGAGAGCTGGTTGACTCAAAGAGACCATCCACTCTTAACCTTATATTTGTACAAAATACATGAAATATCATCCAAACAGTCCCCATTTAGAGCGCAGGTAGATAGATAAAACTCAAGGCACAGAGAGACACACAGAGACTTTGCAATCCATTGTCATAGTCTAAGAGACAGAGAAAAGAATAGTTGAAAGAATCTGTCACAGCTCTCCACAGCTGAGCTAGCCCATTCTCTCCCATCTCTGGAAACAGGCGACAAATTACAACCACTGCTTTACCTGAGAGGAAAAAATGAAAGGAGAGAGAGAGAGAGAGAGAGAGAGAGAGAGAGAGAGAGAGACGATAGAGGGTGAGAGAGAGATGGAAATAAGCTTTTTCAAAAGGTCAGAGGAAGGAGCGAGTGAAATCGGGCTGGCAGCACTCCAAAAGCGCTCTGTTTTTGCATTATGGAGGAGAGTGACAGGCAATAAAACAAATAACACGGTCGTCGACAACTAGCTACACGAGAAACCTGCCGGGGTCGTCCCCTCATCAAGTCATCTGGCAATGGTGACACCGTCGCATCGGAAAAATAGAATTCAGCTTTTTATGCAATTTATTGCCACGTCTCATGCTTTTACAAAGTCAAATATTGGTACATTTAAAGATGCAGATGTGGCTGCTATTTAAGCGTATTACCATAATTGCTGATAATTCTCAATAATGATCAATAATTGTGACGATTCCATTGGGATAACTTAATGCATCGGAGATTGATACTACAACGGAGAATGTATGGAGAAAGACTAACGGCATAGAAGGGAAGCTGGTTTACTGAACTCAGTGAAGAGCTAGACATGGTATAAAATCCCATTGAGAGACTAGTGGAGGGAGGAGATACAGATCTGGGAAGATTCTGGAATATTCTCCCAGCAGGACTGACAGGTGCCTGAGGATGATGGTTAGGGAAGGGGGTCTACACAAACAACCCACCCCCAACCACTCCACAAGATTCCCAAATCTGTCCTATTGGGGTGGCCACACACACACAGTCACACACAGTCACACACAGCCACACACAGTCACACACAGCCACACACAGCCACACACACACACACACACAGCAACACAGTCACACACACACAGCCACACACAGCCAAACAGTCACACACAGTAACACAGTCACACATACACAGTCACACACAGCCACACACACACACAGTCACACACAGCCACACACACACAGCAACACAGTCACACACAGCCACACACAGTCACACACAATCACACACAGTCACACACACACAGCCACACACAGTCACACACAGCCAAACAGTCACACACAGCAACACAGTCACACACAGTCACACACAGCCACACACACACACAAGGTCACACACAGCCACACACACACAGTCACACACAGCCACACACACACACAGCCACACACACACACAGCCACACACACACACACACACACACACACACACACAGCCCCACACAGTCACACACAGCCACACACAGCAACACAGTCACACACAGCAACACAGTCACACACAGCAACACAGTCACACACAGCAACACAGTCACACACACACAGAAACAAAGTCACACACAGCCACACACACACAGTCATACACAGCCCCACACAGTCACACACAGTCACACAAAGTCACACACAGTCAAACACAGTCACACACAGTCACACACAGCCACACACACACACACACAGCAACATAGTCACACACAGCCACACAGTCACACACAATCACACACAGTCACACACAGTCACACACACACAGTCACACACAGCCACACACACACAGTCACACACAGCCACACACACACAGTCACACACAGCCACACACACACAGTCACACACAGCCACACACACACACAGCCACACACAGCCACACACACACAGTCACACACAGCCACACACACACACAGCCACACACAGCCACACACACACACACACACACACACACACACACACACACACACACACACACACACACACACACACACACACACACACACACAGTCACACACAGTCACATACACACAGCAACACAGTCACACACAGCCACACACAGTCACACACAGCCACACACACACAGTCACAGCCAGTCACACAAATCCACACACAGCCCCACACAGTCACACACAGCCACACACAGCAGCACAGTCACACACAGCAACACAGTCACACACAGCCACACACACACAGTCACACACAGCCGCACACAGCCACACACAGCCACACACACACACACACACACAGCCACACACAGTCACACACAGTCACATACACACAGCAACACAGTCACACACAGCCACACACAGTCACACACAGTCACACACAGTCACACACACACAGTCACACCCAGTCACACAAATCCACACACAGCCCCACACAGTCACACACAGCCACACACAGCAGCACAGTCACACACAGCAACACAGTCACACACAGTCACACACATACACAGCCACACACAGTCACACACAGCCACACACACACAGAAACAAAGTCACACACAGCCACACACACCAACACAGTCACACACAGCCCCACACTCTGCACCAGCATGCCTCTAAGCCAGTCAGCACTAATGATGGAGCCTAGCGCTGCAGGGTGCCCCCACCCGAGCTATCAATCGCAGACCTAAATAAGCTCATACCCCAGGGGTCCCTCTCCCTACCTCAACTCCCCTCCTACAGCTCCTCTGTACACACACACTATCCTGAATCCTTCACTGAGCCCTGACCGAAGAGAGGAGGGGAACATCCGGACTGCGTACTCTGGGATGTTGCCTCACCACCACATCCATATGCCAGTCACTGTCACACATTCATACCATCTCTCTTCTCTCTAACCCACATTCATACCATCTCTCTTCTCTCTAACACACATTCATACCATCTCTCTTCTCTCTAACCCACATTCACACTCTAAAGAGTCTGCTAACAGGCTGGCCACTTGAGGATTTGCCCTGAAGACTGCCCTGTGGGCTTTTAGTGACTTGACCCCCTGACCATTCATGCTATTACATAACATATAGCATGTCTTCCTCTTTGGCACAGTGTCACCACAGCTAGGAACGCTTGGGAGAAGAGGGAAATGAGCAGAACTTAACCTCTCAATGCTCCTTTTAGAGAGAGGACCTCTCAATGCTCCTTTTAGAGGGAGGACCTCTCAATGCTCCTTTTAGAGAGAGGACCTCTCCGTTGTCCTTTTAGAGAGAGGACCTCTCCGTTGTCCTTTTAGAGAGAGGACCTCTCAGTTCTCCTTTTAGAGAGAGGACCTCTCAATGCTCCTTTTAGAGAGAGGACCTCTCAATGCTCCTTTTAGAGAGAAGACCTCTCAATGCTCCTTTTAGAGAGAGGACTTCTCAGTTCTCATTTTTACATTTACATTTTAGTCATTTAGCAGACGCTCTTATCCAGAGCGACTTACAGTAGTGAATACATACATTTGATTTCATGCATTTAAAAAAAAATAATAATTGTACTGGCCCCCCGTGGGAATCGAACCCACAATCCTGGCATTGCACACACCATGCAATACCAACTGAGCCACAGGGAAGGCTACATTTAGCAGACGCTCTTATCCAGAGCGAGTTACAGTAGTGAATGCATACATTTCTTTTCATACATTTAATTTCATGCATTTTTTTTTGTACTGGCCCCCCGTGGGAATCGAACCCACAACCCTGGCATTGCACACACCATGCTCTACCAACTGAGCCACAGGGAAGCCAACACACATTCTCCTTTTAGAGAGAGGACCTCTTAATTCTCCTTTTAGAGAGAGGACTTTTCAATGCTCCTTTTAGAGAGAGGACCTCTCAATGCTCCTTTTAGAGAGAGGACCTCTCAATGCTCCTTTTAGAGAGAGGACCTCTCAATGCTCCTTTTAGAGAGAGGACCTCTCAGTTCTCCTTTTAGAGAGAGGACCTCTCAGTTCTCCTTTTAGAGAGAGAGGACCTCTCAATTGTCCTTTTAGAGAGAGGACCTCTCAATGCTCCTTTTAGAGAGAGAGGACCTCTCAATTCTCCTTTTAGAGACAGGACCTCTCAGTTCTCCTTTTAGAGAGAGGACCTCTCGATGCTCCTTTTAAAGAGAGGACCTCTCGATGCTCCTTTTAGAGAGAGGACCTCTCGATGCTCCTTTTAGAGAGAGGACCTCTCGATTCTCCTTTTAGAGAGAGGACCTCTCGATTCTCCTTTTAGAGAGAGGACCTCTCGATTCTCCTTTTAGAGAGAGGACCTCTCGATTCTCCTTTTAGAGAGAGGACCTCTCGATTCTCCTTTTAGAGAGAGGACCTCTCAGTTCTCCTTTTAGAGAGAGGACCTCTCAGTTCTCCTTTTAGAGAGAGGACCTCTCAGTTCTCCTTTTAGAGAGAGGACTTCTCAATGCTCCTTTTAGAGAGAGGACTTCTCAATGCTCCTTTTAGAGAGAGGACCTCTCAGTTCTCCTTTTAGAGAGAGGACCTCTCAATGCTCCTTTTAGAGAGAGGACCTCTCAATGCTCCTTTTAGAGAGAGGACCTCTTAGTTCTCCTTTTAGAGAGAGGACCTCTCAATGCTCCTTGAGAGTTCACACACACAGATAGGAGGGGGTTGGTCTTCCCGCCGTAAATCTTTGACACGCACGTAGTGTCGTTGGTGACATATTTGGGCGGTAATGGCCGAGGGGGACAAAGAAGTGTCTTTGAGGAGAATGGAGAGCGAGGTCAGTGATGATTAAATGACTCTGGGCATCATAAATCCAGGGTGGAATCTTCCCCTTGAAGCACACAGTATCACACACACACACACACAGTACCACACACACACAGTATCACACACACACACACACAGTATCACACACACACACACACAGTATCACACACACACACGGTATCACACACACACGGTATCACACACACACAGTATCACACACACACAGTATCACACACACACACAGTATCACACACACACAGTATCACACACACACACACACAGTATCACACACACACAGTATCACAGTATCACACACACACAGTATCACACACACAGTATCCCACACACACAATATCACACACACACACACACACAGTATCACACACACACACAGTATCACACACACACACACACAGTATCACACACACACAGTATCACACACACAGTATTAAACACACAGTATCACACACACACACAGTATCACAAACACACAGTATCACACACACACACACAATATCACACACACAGTATCACACACACACACACACAGTATCACACACACACAGTATCACAAACACACAGTATCACAAACACACAGTATCACAAACACACAGTATCACAAACACACAGTATCACACACACACACACACACACAGTATCACACACACACACACAGTATCACACACACACACACAGTATCACATACACACAGTATCACACACACACAGTATCACACACACACACACAGTATCACACACACACACAGTATCACACACACAGTATCACATACACACAGTATCACACACACACAAAGTATCACACACACACACACAATATCACACACACACACACACACACAATATCACACACACACACACACACACACACAATATCACACACACACACAGTATCACACACACAGTATCACACACACAGTATCACACACACACACAGTATCTCACACACACAGTATCACACACACACAGTATCACACACACACAGTATCACACACACACAGTATCACACACACACACAGTATCACACACACAGTATCACACACACAGTATCACACACACACAGTATCACACACACACACAATATCACACACACACAGTATCACACACACAGTATCACACACACACACACACACAGTATCACACACACACACACACAGTATCACACAGTATCACACACACACACACACACACACACACACACACACACAATATCACACACACAATATCACACACACACAGTATCACACACACACAGTATCACACACACAGTATCACACACACACACACACACACACAGTATCACACAGACACACACAGTATCACACAGACACACACAGTATCACACAGACACACACAGTATCACACAGACACACACAGTATCACACAGACACACACACACACACAATATCACACACACAATATCAAACACACAATATCACACACACACAGTATCACACACACACTTTCACACACACACAGTATCACACACACAGTATCAAACACACAATATCACACACACAGTATCAAACACACAATATCACACACACAATATCACACACACACAGTATCACACACAGTATCACACAAACACAGTATCACAGACACACAGTATCACACACACAGTATCACACACACACTTTCACACACACACATTATCACACACACACTTTCACACACTTTCACACACTTTCACACACACACACACACACACACACACACAATATCACACACACACAATATCACACACACAATATCACACACACACAGTATCACACACACACAGTATCACACACACACAGTATCACACACACACAGTATCACACACACAATATCACACACACAAACAGTATCACACACACAAACAGTATCACACACACAAACAGTATCACACACACAAAGAGTTAATGCTGCCACTGTTAATCGTCTGTGTTTATAACCCTTATTGGGTTAACCTGAATGTCGTCCGTTATGCTTACTGATCACTCTTCATCCTCTCCTCTCCCTCTCTCATCAGAGCCTGTGGCTTAAACATAGAAGACAGTTTTGCTACCACTCCACAGGCCCCAGTGGTAGGGGGGAAGCCTGGGATGCACCAGTAATCTCCCCCCGTCTCCTCCCTGCTTCCGCTCTCCAGTTTGGCTGTGTTACTTAGATTTTCTGCCTGCTTTACCTGATCGCATTGCTTTTCCCAGAGAGAGAGAGAGATAGAGAGACACACAAACATTCACATACACCACACACACACACACCACTCACCCTGCAGCTATCTGGCAGTGGGTTGGATGGTATACGGTAGAAGGTAGAAGGTCTGGGATAGTCCAATCACTGCTTTCCAGGAGAATCGCGATGACAGTGCAGAACGGGGGAGGAGGAGAAATAAGCCTCGGA
Source organism: Salmo trutta (assembly GCF_901001165.1). Lineage (NCBI taxonomy): Eukaryota > Metazoa > Chordata > Actinopteri > Salmoniformes > Salmonidae > Salmo > Salmo trutta. The sequence continues at coordinate 3,402,112 of NC_042996.1, forward strand.
ACACAACACAACGCTTAGTGCTTCCCCATCCCATCCCTGTACTGAGAGGATGATGTCCTTTACCCCGGCTCTGATAGTGGGGAAATACAGCGCTTGCAGCTGTACTACAACAGGCTAACCTTAAACCTGGCCAAGCTTGTTGAGGGTTCTAGTTGAGGTAGACTGCCTGGAGGAAAACTCTGATTCCCAGGCTCAGGAGGGAATTTGAGGACAGTTGTGTTACAGTACAGGTCAGTAGGATTAGGCAGTAGGAAGACTATCATTGTTAGGTGGTCTACCAACACAAATATACCTTATAGTTTCATAGTGATTCTCCCATGTTCTGAAATTGAATACATTAAATGTGAAAAGCAACTTGACAGTTGATTTTACACTCCCCTACATGTGTCATGGTATCACACACACCACAGGAGGCTGGTGGCACCTTAATTGGGGAGGACGGGCTTGTGGTAATGGCTTGAGCAGAATGGTTTCCATGTGTTTGATGCATTTCCATTTACTCTGTTCCAGTCATTATTATGAGCCGTCCTCCCCTCAGCAGCCTCCACTGACATGGACATAGTGCAGAGACCATTCATTTCATTGAATTACTATACCGTCAGTTGTCAGGCAATTTGGAGCATAGCGACACTGACATCAAACATGTCTACAAGAGCTACTTGGCACATTACAGCCTTCCTATGCACAAAGTTACCTTAAAACACACAAAGTTACCTTAAAACACACAAAGTTATCTTAAAACACACAAAGTTATCTTAAAACACACAAAGTTACCTTAAAACACACAAAGTTACCTTAAAACACACAAAGTTACCTTAAAACACACAAAGTTATCTTAAAACACACAAAGTTACCATAAAACACACAAAGTTACCTTAAAACACACAAGGTGCTGGTACAGAGTCAAGCCTTTCTATCCCAGTCACTCAAACACCGGACGTCAACGCCTATCTCAATGTCACATCATGTGGGCTCGTTGGCACCCCCTAGCATGTTTCTGCAGGTGACTGGGAACTACGCTGAGGAGGGGGAACGGTCATGTTGCCATGGGAACGCACTTAGCTGTGTGGGTGGCTGTGGGGTTGGGGAGTTCTATGGCTAAGACATCTAATAGCCTACACCACAGCTTGCGGTAAAATGAATGCATGGAGATATGTGGCTAGAATTCACTGTGTATTGAAACCCATTTAGGAAGGCAGAAAAACGTCTGTACAGAAGTACGTCAATATCTAGAACTCCTCTTTCATTTCCTTACAGAATACACAAAGCTTTCTGTGATTCATCAACTTTCCCAAGGTATCAGAGAGACACAGAGAGACACAGAGAGAGAGAGAGACAGTGAGAGACAGAGAGAGACAGACAGACAGAGACAGACAGACAGACAGACAGACAGACAGACAGACAGACAGACAGACAGACAGACAGACAGACAGACAGACAGACAGACAGACAGACAGACAGACAGCACTCCAATCCACGTTATCCCATCATCATCCCACTGGGCACAAACTGGTTGAATCAACATTGTTTCCAAGTCGTTTTAATGAAATTACGTAGAACGTGGAATAGACGTTGAACTGACGTCTGTACCCAGTGGGATATCACCTCTTCCTGGTGAATAGTAATTACAAAGGCAACTAATTCAATAGGGCGGAATAATGAAACAATGTGGATTAATGAGAAGCTGGAGAGAACGCTGGTTCTATTGAACTTCTACTGAGCCTAGTGTGGTTTCAGCCTCTAGTATGGTTTCAGCCTCTAGTGTGGTTCCAGCCTCTAGTGTGGTTTCAGCCTCTACTGTGGTTTCAGCCTCTAGTGTGGTTTCATGCTCTACTGTGGTTTTCAGCCTCTACTGTGGTTTTTCAGCCTCTAGTGTGGTTTCAGCCTCTAGTGTGCTTTCAGGCTCTAGTGTGGTTTCAGCCTCTAGTGTGGTTTCAGCCTCTACTGTGGTTTCAGCCTCTACTGTGGTTTCAGCCTCTACTGTGGTTTCAGGCTCTAGTGTGGTTTCAGCCTCTAGTGTGGTTTCAGCTTCTAGTGTGGTTTCAGCCTCTAGTGTGGTTTCAGTCTCTACTGTGGTTTCAGCCTCTACTGTGGTTTCAGCCTCTACTGTGGTTTCAGCCTCTACTGTGGTTTCAGCCTCTACTGTGGTTTCAGCCTCTAGTGTGGTTTCAGCTTCTAGTGTGGTTTCATCCTCTAGTGTGGTTTCAGCCTCTACTGTGGTTTCAGCCTCTAGTGTGGTTCCAGTCTACTGTGGTTTCTTAACCGTGAGACCTGACCAGGAAAACCTGCTGCTCCTAGTCGTATGTGCCTAGTCTCTAATCCCTCATCAAAGGATATTCACCATGGGCACAGCTGCACTATAACCTACCTTCAAACCAGCAATAAATCCCAACAACAACAAGACTAGTTGACAAAAAACTGAACTCTGACCAAGAATGCCAGGCAGGAGAGTGAAGAAGAACCACAGAGAAGAGATAACCAGTAAGTCTAGCTGTAACAGGAACATAACCATCTACAATAAGTCTAGCTGTAACAGGAACATAACCATCTACAGTAAGTCTAACTGTAACAGGAACATAACCGTCTACAGTAAGTCTAGCTGTAACAGGAACATAACCATCTACAGTAAGTCTAGCTGTAACAGGAACATAACCATCTACAGTAAGTCTAGCTGTAACAGGAACGTAACCATCTACAGTAAGGCTAGCTGTAACAGGAACATAACCATCTACAGTAAGTCTAACTGTAACAGGAACGTAACCATTTACAGTAAGGCTAGCTGTAACATGAACATAACCATCTACAGTAAGTCTAGCTGTAACAAGAACGTAACCATCTACAGTAAGTCTAGCTGTAACAGGAACATAACCATCTACAGTAAGTCTAGCTGTAACAGGAACGTAACCATCTACAGTAAGTCTAGCTGTAACAGGAACATAACCATCTACAGTAAGTCTAGCTGTAACAGGAACATAACCATCTACAGTAAGTCTAGCTGTAACAGGAACATAACCATCTACAGTAAGTCTAGCTGTAACAGGAACGTAACCATCTACAGTAAGTCTAGCTGTAACAGGAACGTAACCATCTACAGTAAGGCTAGCTGTAACAGGAACATAACCATCTACAGTAAGTCTAGCTGTAACAGGAACATAACCATCTACAGTAAGTCTAGCTGTAACAAGAACGTAACCATCTACAGTAAGTCTAGCTGTAACAGGAACATAACCATCTACAGTAAGTCTAGCTGTAACAGGAACATAACCATCTACAGTAAGTCTAGCTGTAACAGGAGCGTAACCATCTACAGTAAGGCTAGCTGTAAGAGGAACATAACCATCTACAGTAAGTCTAGCTGTAACAGGAACGTAACAATCTACAGTAAGTCTAGCTGTAACAGGAACATAACCATCTACAGTAAGTCTAACTGTAACAGGAACATAACCATCTACAGTAAGTCTAGCTGTAACAGGAACATAACCATCTACAGTAAGTCTAGCTGTAACAGGAACATAACCATCTACAGTAAGTCTAGCTGTAACAGGAACGTAACCATCTACAGTAAGTCTAGCTGTAACAGGAACGTAACCATCTACAGTAAGTCTAGCTGTAACAGGAACATAACCATCTACAGTAAGTCTAGCTGTAACAGGAACATAACCATCTACAGTAAGTCTAGCTGTAACAGGAAAATAACCATCTACAGTAAGTCTAGCTGTAACAGGAAAATAACCATCTACAGTAAGTCTAGCTGTAACAGGAACGTAACAATCTACAGTAAGTCTAGCTGTAACAGGAACATAACCATCTACAGTAAGTCTAGCTGTAACAGGAACGTAACCATCTACAGTAAGTCTAGCTGTAACAGGAACATAACCATCTACAGTAAGTCTAGCTGTAACAGGAACGTAACCATCTACAGTAGGTCTAGCTGTAACAGGAACATCAATCCCACTGCTAGAACATATGTTGCCCAAACAGTATAGGGCCTCCTGGGGGGGTGTTAAGTCGCACCCCGTTCTGTTGCAGCTCTGCTCATGGTGTGTCTGAATTACCGCGGTAACACTGCATACAGATACCCTGCTGACACTCCCGGCAACTCTCAACAGACAGGAGGGAGGTGGGATGAGGGCCTGTGAAAGATGGCATCATTACCCTTTCTCCCTCTCACTCACTCTCTCTCTCTCTCTCTCTCTCTTTCTTTCCTATCTCCACACTCTCTCTCTCTCTCTTTCTTTCCTATCTCCACTCTCTCTCTCTTTCTTTCCTATGTCCACACTCTCTCTCTCTCTTTCTTTCCTATCTCCACACTCTCTCTCTCTCTTTCTTTCCTATCTCCACTCTCTCTCTCTTTCTTTCCTATGTCCACACTCTCTCTCTCTCTTTCTTTCCTATCTCCACACACTCTCTCTCTCTTTCTTTCCTATGTCCACACTCTCTCTCTCTCTTTCTTTCCTATCTCCACACTCTCTCTCTCTCTTTCTTTCCTATCTCCACTCTCTCTCTCTTTCTTTCCTATGTCCACACTCTCTCTCTCTCTTTCTTTCCTATCTCCACACACTCTCTCTCTCTTTCTTTCCTATCTCCACTCTCTCTCTCTTTCTTTCCTATCTCCACACTCTCTCTCTCTCTTTCTTTCCTATCTCCACTCTCTCTCTCTTTCTTTCCTATCTCCACTCTCTCTCTCTCTTTCTTTCCTATCTCCACACACTCTCTCTCTCTCTTTCTTTCCTATCTCCACACTCTCTCTCTCTTTCTTTCCTATCTCCACACACTCTCTCTCTTTCTTTCTTTCCTATCTCCACTCTCTCTCTCTCTTTCTTTCCTATCTCCACACACTCTCTCTCTCTTTCTTTCCTATCTCCACACTCTCTCTCTCTCTTTCTTTCCTATCTCCACACTCTCTCTCTCTTTCTTTCCTATCTCCACACTCTTTCTCTCTCTCTCTATAGATGTATTTTCTCCTACTACTCGTCTGCCGTGGCCCTAGGGGTAGTGGGGTTGAAGGAGTGTGTTTTACTGTCTTCAGCTCTTCTGAGGAGACGGAAGGAGAGCCCCTTTAGGTGAATGCATGAAATGATGAGAAAATTGCAGAAGGTTATGTGTTTTAGAGGCTCTGCTTGATGTGGGGCTTGAAAAGGGAGTTAGTATTGAGGATTAAATTGGCTATGGCAGCGTGGCTGATTCCAATGGAAGTTCAGAGGGGAGTTTTTATTGTATAGATCGAGAGCTTTGAGGTTAGGCTTGATATGATACCCTCGATGTGTTGTAGATTGGTATCTAATGGTGTGTGTGTGTGTGTGTAAGTGTGTGTGTGTGTGTGTGTGTGTGTGTGTGTGTGTGTGTGTGTGTGTGTGTGTGTGTGTGTGTGTGTGTGTGTGTATGTGTGTGTGTGTGTGTGTGTGTCCGTGCGTGATTGCTCTCGTCAGGCTGATAAACACAGAATTAGGCCTAATCCTCTTGTGGACTTCAAACAGCAGCGACAGAAAATGGGAGCGAAAAGCGCATTTTGGCTGTCTGCAATTGTCTCATGATTTCACGCATCTAAAACAAAACGAATGTATTGCTTTCATTTCATGCTCTGCGTGGTGCAGACTAATATAGCATCATCTGAAAACGGTTTCTTTAGACTAAGTCAGCCAGGCCTCATATGAACAGAGAACAACACCTCATTATGTCACACATTGACCCATGAATGTCTCAGAAACACAACACTATTAAGTCCTCATACAGACTACACTGATATGGAAATCCATGGGCCTTTCCAGACACATTTATTTCACATACAGAACACTTGTGAGTCCCACTGGTTAGAGAGAGAGCGAGAGAGGAACAACAATTCTCATTAAGTGCAACGCAATGACCAATATTGATTTCTCCCCACAGTATTGACTGCTGCTAACGTCCATGGTTTCTTAGTGAAGGTGAAGAGTCCCTGGTGTCAGCACTCTTCCCTGCATCAATGCATACTTTTCTATAGTACATACGAAGGGTTCATTAGTTTCAAACTCCCTATTCTGGCCCCATGACCCTGAAACCGATCTCTCAGACAAGACGTCATCTAAACAACCTAAACTAGTATGTTGATATACAGTATACATTCAATAAACAGTGTAAAACATCAAGACTCATAGCACCATCAAAGCAGTCAGTTCCATAACGGTCTGGTCTAAGATATGAGGGACAGAAAGTTCTACTGGTAACAGCTGGTGATGCAGAAAGGAAATCCTATTGGCCGTCTCAACGCGTCAGGTTGTTAGGGGGCGGGGGGGGGGGGGTCTATTGTCCAATAGCCTGTGTCTGGCAGCTTTCTCTCAGCCCATTTGGGGTGGTACTTCGACAGACAGACAGACAGACAGACAGACAGACAGACAGACAGACAGACAGACAGACACACAGACACACAGACACACAGACACACAGACACACACACACACACACACACACACACACACACACACACACACACACAGAGACACAGACACACACAGAGACACAGACACAGCAAACAGAGTCTTCCATTCAGATGAACTCCACAGACCCATCATTCAGCCAGGCACCGCGGAGGCTCTGTTAGTGAGCATTCATACCGGCAAGCGGCTCACGAGTGGAAGTTTGGACACACACACACACTATCATGCCGAATTATGCGTGTGTGTGTGTCCAAACTTCCTGCTTGGGCCACTGAGCAACATTCATGTCATTGTGGAGATTTCATTCATATTTCTCTGATTCGGTCATGTCTCAAATGATTTCAATATCCATTTTTATTTGAACTACACAGCACCTCATCTCAAAAATCAAGGCTGTACTAGAGGGAGTATATCAGTTCAGGGGTGTCACAATATTGACAAGGCCATGATCTCCAGGTCCAAATTCCAGCCACAACAGCAGCCAACAAACAGAGGCTAGTATGTCAACATTAAGTGCTTACAGGCCGATAAACGCTGTCGTTAAATTCCTATAGGCGGGTGCTGATGGACAGTGCCAGTAGAATCAAGGCTGCTAGCTGAACTGGAAGGCACCAGATGACAGAGTATCAAAGTGTGCAGGGAACTAAATGTTTCCCATTGAGATGGGGTGCCCACTGTGATGGGAGGAATGAGGTGAGATCAAATCAAATTGTATTTGTCACATGCGCCGAACACAACAGGTGAAATGCTTACAGACGTGCTGGGATAGCACACACACACACACACAGGATGGAATACACACACACACACACACACACTCCTCCTAACCTGCAGCTAGTGCTCCAGTTACCCTGCTATCCATGGCCAGACTGGTCCAGCGGTTCAGAGGCCTGCAGGTAGCCACCTACCCTCTGCCAGCTGTTCCAGTTACCCTGCTATCCATGGCCAGACTGGTCCAGCGGTTCAGAGGCCTGCAGGTAGCCACCTACCCTCTGCCAGCTGTTCCAGTTACCCTGCTATCCATGGCCAGACTGGTCCAGCGGTTCAGCGGCCTGCAGGAAGCCACCTACCCTCTGCCAGCTGTTCCAGTTACCCTGCCATCCATGGCCAGACACAAAGGCAACCACTTATTCCCTCGAAGGTACATAGTGGAGCTGAGCCACAGATGAACAACAACTAGAACAACAATACATTTGTGTGTCTTTAGTTGTATTTTTTATACATGTAAGTCTGTAATGTCTACATGCTAATGTTCTTAAATGTACGTAAATTGTAAACTATTTTTGTTTGTAATGTATTTTTCATTATGTATCGGCAGTGGTGTAAAGTACTTCAGTAAAAGTACTTTAAAGTACTACTTAAGTAGTTTTTGGGGTATCTGTACCTTATTTTACTATTTATATTTTCGACTACTTTTACTTTAACTTCACTACATTCATGAAGAAAATATTGTAGTTTTTACTCCAAACATTTTCACTGACACCCAAAGGTACTCGTTACATTTTGAGCGCTTAGCAGGACAGGAAAATGGTCCAATTCACGCACTTATCAACAGAACATCCCTGGTCATCCCTATTGCCTCTGATCTGGGGGACTCACTAAACAGAGAACATCCCTGGTCATCCCTATTGCCTCTGATCTGGGGGACTCACTAAACAGAGAACATCCCTGGTCATCCCTACTGCCTCTGATCTGGGGGACTCACTAAACAGAGAACATCCCTGGTCATCCCTACTGCTCTGATCTGGTGGACTCACTAAACAGAGAACATCCCTGGTCATCCCTACTGCCTCTGATCTGGTGGACTCACTTCACTAAACAGAGAACATCCCTGGTCATCCCTATTGCCTCTGATCTGGTGGACTCACTAAACAGAGAACATCCCTGGTCATCCCTACTGCCTCTGATCTGGTGGACTCACTTCACTAAACAGAGAACATCCCTGGTCATCCCTACTGCCTCTGATCTGGTGGACTCACTTCACTAAACAGAGAACATCCCTGGTCATCCCTACTGCCTCTGATCTGGTGGACTCACTAAACAGAGAACATCCCTGGTCATCCCTACTGCCTCTGATCTGGTGGACTCACTAAACAGAGAACATCCCTGGTCATCCCTACTGCCTCTGATCTGGTGGACTCACTTCACTAAACAGAGAACATCCCTGGTCATCCCTACTGCCTCTGATCTGGCAGACTCACTAAATAGAGAACATCCCTGGTCATCCCTACTGCCTCTGATCTGGTGGACTCACTAAACAGAGAACATCCCTGGTCATCCCTATTGCCTCTGATCTGGAGGACTCACTAAACAGAGAACATCCCTGGTCATCCCTACTGCCCTGATCTGGAGGACTCACTAAACAGAGAACATCCCTGGTCATCCCTATTGCCTCTGATCTGGAGGACTCACTAAACAGAGAACATCCCTGGTCATCCCTACTGCCTCTGATCTGGAGGACCCACTAAACAGAGAACATCCCTGGGCATCCCTACTGCCCTGATCTGGAGGACTCACTAAACAGAGAACATCCCTGGTCATCCCTACTGCCCTGATCTGGTGGACTCACTAAACAGAGAACATCCCTGGTCATCCCTACTGCCTCTGATCTGGAGGACTCACTAAACAGAGAACATCCCTGGTCATCCCTACTGCCCTGATCTGGTGGACTCACTAAACAGAGAACATCCCTGGTCATCCCTATTGCCTCTGATCTGGAGGACTCACTAAACAGAGAACATCCATGGTCATCCCTACTGCCCTGATCTGGAGGACTCACTAAACAGAGAACATCCATGGTCATCCCTACTGCCCTGATCTGGAGGACTCACTAAACAGAGAACATCCCTGGTCATCCCTATTGCCTCTGATCTGGAGGACTCACTAAACAGAGAACATCCCTGGTCATCCCTATTGCCTCTGATCTGGAGGACTCACTAAACAGAGAACATCCCTGGTCATCCCTATTCCCTCTGATCTGGAGGACTCACTAAACAGAGAACATCACTGGTCATCCCTATTGCCTCTGATCTGGAGGACTCACTAAACAGAGAACATCCCTGGTCATCCCTACTGCCTCTGATCTGGAGGACTCACTAAACAGAGAACATCCCTGGTCATCCCTATTGCCTCTGATCTGGAGGACTCACTAAACAAAGAACATCCCTGGTCATCCCAACTGCCTCTGATCTGGAGGACTCACTAAACACATGTTTTATTTGTAAATTATGTCTTAGTGTTGGAGCATGCCCCTGGCTATCAGTTAAAAAAAAAAAATTAAATGTGTCGTCTGGTTTTATAAGGAATTTTTTATTCTTCATACTATTACTTTTACTTTTGATACTTAAGTATATTTTAGCAACTACATTTACTGTTGATACTGAAGTATGTGTAAAACCAAATACTTTTATACTTTTACTCAAGTAGTATTTTACTGGGTGACTTTTACTTTAACTTGAGTCATTTTCTATTACGGTATCTTTACTTTTACTCAAGTATGAAAATGGAGTACTTTTTCCACCACTGTGTATCAGACCCCAGTAAGACTAGCTGTGGCCTTTGGCGTGGGCTAATGGGGATCCTAATAATGATCATTAAAAGCTGCAACTGACTACACTTACCTTAATTCAGTATGTATCAGAAGTGTGCTAGTCTATTCAGGTACTGCTTCAAAACACATTGTACATAGCACTGCACACCAACACATTTATTCATCGTCATTCATGAAGGCAATAGTCAATGGGATAGAGCAGACCCCTCACTGCAGCTCTCAGTCCCCTGGCCCTGCTCTGACCCCTCACTGCAGCTCTCAGTCCCCTGGCCCTGCTCTGACCCCTCACTGCAGCTCTCAGTCTCCCTGGCCCTGTTCTGACCCCTTACTGCAGCCTTCAGTCTCCCTGGCCCTGCTCTGACCCCTTACTGCAGCCTCCAGTCTCCCTGGCCCTGCTCTGACCCCTTACTGCAGCCTCCAGTCTCCCTGGCCCTGCTCTGACCCCTTACTGCAGCCTTCAGTCTCCCTGGCCCTGTTCTGGCCCTTTATTGTAGCCTTCAGTCTCCCTGGCCCTGCTCTGACCCCTTACTGCAGCCTTCAGTCTCCCTGGCCCTGTTCTGACCCCTTATTGTAGCCTTCAGTCTCCCTGGCCCTGCTCTGACCCCTTACTGTAGCCTTCAGTCTCCCTGGTACTGTTCTGACCTCTCACTGCGCTCTCAGTCTCCCTGGCCCTGCTCTGACCCCTCACTGCAGCGCTCAGTCTCCCTGGCCCTGTTCTGACCCCTTACTGCAGCCTTCAGTCTCCCTGGCCCTGCTCTGACCCCTTACTGCAGCCTTCAGTCTCCCTGGCCCTGCTCTGACCCCTTACTGCAGCCTTCAGTCTCCCTGGCCCTGTTCTGACCCCTTATTGTAGCCTTCAGTCTCCCTGGCCCTGCTCTGACCCCTCACTGCAGCCTTCAGTCTCCCTGGCCCTGTTCTGACCCCTTACTGCAGCCTTCAGTCTCCCTGGCCCTGCTCAGACCCCTTACTGCAGCCTTCAGTCTCCCTGGCCCTGTTCTGACCCCTTATTGTAGCCTTCAGTCTCCCTGGCCCTGTTCTGACCCCTTATTGTAGCCTTCAATCTCCCTGGCCCTGTTCTGACCCCTTACTGCAGCCTTCAGTCTCCCTGGCCCTGCTCTGACCCCTCACTGCAGCCTTCAGTCTCCCTGGCCCTGCTCTGACCCCGTACTACTGCTCTCAGTATCCCTAGACCTGTTCTGACACCTTACTGTAGCCTTCAGTCTCCCTGGTCCTGTTCTGACCTCTCACTGCAGCTCTCAGTCTCCCTGGCCCTGCTCTGACCCCTCACTGCAGCGCTCAGTCTCCCTGGCCCTGTTCTGACCCCTTACTGCAGCCTTCAGTCTCCCTGGCCCTGCTCTGACCCCTCACTGCAGCTCTCAGTCTCCCTGGCCCTGCTCTGACCCCGTACTACTGCTCTCAGTATCCCTAGACCTGTTCTGACACCTTACTGCAGCCTTCAGTCTCCCTGGCCCTGTTCTGACCACTTACTGTAGCCTTCAGTCTCCCTGGTCCTGTTCTGACCTCTCACTGCAGCTCTCAGTCTCCCTGGCCCTGCTCTGACCCCTCACTGCAGCGCTCAGTCTCCCTGGCCCTGTTCTGACCCCTTACTGCAGCCTTCAGTCTCCCTGGCCCTGCTCTGACCCCTCACTGCAGCTCTCAGTCTCCCTGGCCCTGCTCTGACCCCGTACTACTGCTCTCAGTATCCCTAGACCTATTCTGACCCCTTACTGCAGCCTTCAGTCTCCCTGGCCCTGTTCTGACCCCTTACTGCAGCCTTCAGTCTCCCTGACCCTGTTCTGACCCCTCACTGTAGCCTTCAGTCTCCCTGGTCCTGTTCTGACCCCTCACTGTAGCCTTCAGCCTCCCTGGCCCTGTTCTGACCTCTTACTGCAGCCTTCAGTCTCCCTGGCCCTGCTCTGACCTCTTACTGCAGCCTTCAGTCTCCCTAGCCCTGCTCTGACCCCTTACTGTAGCCTTCAGTCTCCCTGGCCCTGTTCTGACCCCTCACTGCAGCTCTCAGTCTCCCTGGCCCCGTTCTGACTACTTACTGCAGCTCTTCAGTCTCCCTGGCCCTGTTCTGACCTCTTACTGCAGCCTTCAGTCTCCCTGGCCCTGCTCTGACCTCTTACCGTAGCCTTCAGTCCCCCTGGTCCTGTTCTGACCCCTCACTGCAGCTCTCAGTCTCCCTGGCCCTGTTCTGACCCCTTTCTGCAGTTCTCAGTCCCCCTGGTCCTGTTCTGACCCCTCACTGCAGCTCTCAGTCTCCCTGGCCCTGCTCTGACCCCTCACTGCAGCTCTCAGTCTCCCTGGCCCTGTTCTGACCCCTTACTGCAGTTCTCAGTCTCCCTGGCCCTGTTCTGACCCCTTACTGCAGTTCTCAGTCTCCCTGGCCCTGTTCTGACCACTTACTGCAGTTCTCAGTCTCCCTGGCCCTGCTCTGACCCCTTACTGCAGCCTTCAGTCTCCCTGGCCCTGCTCTGACCCCTTACTGCAGTTCTCAGTCTCCCTGGCCCTGCTCTGACCCCTTACTGCAGTTCTCAGTCTCCCTGGCCCTGCTCTGTGAAGAGCTCCCTCCCAGCATGATCATCCATTGGATGGAGCCTCACACTATTCACTAATACAGCCCCGAAATACAGATCCAATCCTTATACTATTTCAGAGGGATGTAAAGGGAACATATAGGCTAAAGTCAATGGATGGATAATGTATACATATAATGTATGTAGACTATAGTGTAATAATGTATACATACTATAGTGTATAGACTATAGTGTAATAATGTATACATACTATAGTGTATAGACTATAATGTAATAATGTATACATACTATAGTGTATAGACTATAGTGTAATAATGTATACATACTATAGTGTATAGACTATAAGTGTAATAATGTATACATACTATAGTGTATAGGCTATAGTGTAATAATGTATACATAATATAGTGTGTAGATAAGTGTACTAATGTATACATACTGTGTGTAACAATGTTGACATATTATAGTGTGTAGACTATAGTGTAATAATGTTTACATACTATAGTATATAGACTGTAGTGTAGTAATGTATACATACTATAGTGTGTAGACTATAGTTTTATAAGCTATAGTGTAATAATGTATACATATTATAGTGTAATAATGTATACATATTATAGTGTACTAATGTATACATACTATAGTGTATGAGAGAGAGAGAGAGAGAGACAGAGACAGAGACAGAGACACAGAGAGACAGAGACACAGAGACACAGAGAGACAGAGAGACAGAGAGACAGAGAGACAGAGAGACTGAGAGACTGAGAGACTGAGAGACTGAGAGACTGAGAGAGAGAGAGACAGAGAGAGAGAGAGACTGAGAGAGAGACTGAGAGAGAGACTGAGAGAGAGACTGAGAGAGAGACTGAGAGAGAGAGACTGAGAGAGAGACTGAGAGAGAGACTGAGAGAGAGAGACTGAGAGAGAGAGACAGAGAGAGAGACAGAGAGAGAGACTGAGAGAGAGAGACAGAGAGAGAGACTGAGAGAGAGACTGAGAGAGAGAGACTGAGACAGAGAGTTTCTGTAAAGCTGCACTATGAGTCAAGGACCTACATCCCACTATACAGAAGGAGAGAGCTATGCTTTCTAAGGTCTAAATGGATAGCGGTGCGGCAGTGACTGGATAATAAATAGACACTCTTCCAGGTAGCCTACTACATTGCACGTCCCAGTGGCTGTCTGGCTGCTGTGTAGACTGGTCTATAAACACAGACTAATAAAGAAAGCTTTCAGCTTCTCTGTGATGCTGGTGCTCCCATAACACCAGACTACTGAGCTGCTGAACACAGGATCACCTCTCCCACTACTGACTATAAAGCCTACTGAACGCAGGATCACCTCTCCCACTACTGACTATAAAGCCTACTGAACGCGGGATCACCTCTCCCACTACTGACTATAAAGCCTACTGAACGCGGGATCACCTCTCGCACTACTGACTATAAAGCCTACTGAACGCAGGATCACCTCTCCCACTACTGACTATAAAGCCTACTGAACGCAGGATCACCTCTCCCACTACTGACTATAAAGCCTACTGAACGCGGGATCACCTCTCCCACTACTGACTATAAAGCCTACTGAATGCAGGATCACCTCTCCCACTACTGACTATAAAGCCTACTGAACGCGGGATCACCTCTCCCACTACTGACTATAAAGCCTACTGAACGCGGGATCACCTCTCCCACTACTGACTATAAAGCCTACTGAACGCAGGATCACCTCTCCCACTACTGACTATAAAGCCTACTGAACGCAGGATCACCTCTCCCACTACTGACTATAAAGCCTACTGAACGCAGGATCACCTCTCCCACTACTGACTATAAAGCCTACTGAACGCAGGATCACCTCTCCCACTACTGACTATAAAGACTACTGAACGCAGGATCACCTCTCCCACTACTGACTATAAAGCCTACTGAACGCAGGATCACCTCTCCCACTACTGACTATAAAGCCTACTGAACGCAGGATCACCTCTCCCACTACTGACTATAAAGCCTACTGAACGCAGGATCACCTCTCCCACTACTGACTATAAAGCCTACTGAACGCAGGATCACCTCTCCCACTACTGACTATAAAGCCTACTGAACGCAGGATCACCTCTCCCACTACTGACTATAAAGCCTACTGAACGCGGGATCACCTCTCCCACTACTGACTATAAAGCCTACTGAACGCGGGATCACCTCTCCCACTACTGACTATAAAGTCTACTGAACGCGGGATCACCTCTCCCACTACTGACTATAAAGCCTACTGAACGCGGGATCACCTCTCCCACTACTGACTATAAAGCCTACTGAACGCAGGATCACCTCTCCCACTACTGACTATAAAGCCTACTGAACGCAGGATCAGCTCTCCCACTACTGACTATAAAGCCTACTGAACGCAGGATCATCTCTCCCACTACTGACTATAAAGCCTACTGAACGCGGGATCACCTCTCCCACTACTGACTATAAAGCCTACTGAACGCAGGATCACCTCTCCCACTACTGACTATAAAGCCTACTGAACGCGGGATCACCTCTCCCACTACTGACTATAAAGCCTACTGAACGCGGGATCACCTCTCCCACTACTGACTATAAAGCCTACTGAACGCGGGATCACCTCTCCCACTACTGACTATAAAGCCTACTGAACGCAGGATCACTTCTCCCACTACTGACTATAAAGCCTACTGAAAGCAGGATCACCTCTCCCACTACTGACTATAAAGCCTACTGAACGCAGGATCACCTCTCCCACTACTTACTATAAAGCCTACTGAACGCAGGATCACTTCTCCCACTACTGACTATAAAGCCTACTGAACGCAGGATCACCTCTCCCACTACTGACTATAAAGCCTACTGAACGCAGGATCACCTCTCCCACTACTGACTATAAAGCCTACTGAACGCAGGATCACCTCTCCCACTACTGACTATAAAGCCTACTGAACGCAGGATCACCTCTCCCACTACTGACTAGAAAGCCTACTGAACACAGGATCACCTCTCCCACTACTGACTATAAAGCCTACTGAACGCAGGATCACCTCTCCCACTACTGACTATAAAGCCTACTGAACGCAGGATCACCTCTCCCACTACTGACTATAAAGCCTACTGGCACAAGCTCTATATGAGCCATAAGGGTTACAGCATTTTAGCCTGATTTTTTTACACAGATTATACAGCGTTACCCTCATGCAGCCCAGCGTTTGGAGCTAAATATTTAAGATATTCTATATGTATAACAAATGTATTATGTCCTTGAACAATTGATATAGCCTACAGTAATGAATTGCTATACATGTATTCCAGTTGTGTGGCATGTTGTTCTGTGAAGAAGAGGATTGGATCAAAGACGTTGTCATGACAATGTAACAGTGAGGTTAAATGACTTTTTGACTTAACGCTACCGTTGCTCACTATCCGTGCTCACGGACACAGGCGTGCCCTAATAGCGTTTATGTAATAGCCTATATCGTTTAAGGCTGCACATGGACATTTATAGTGATTTTAAATACTCTATAATAGCCTACCGTCTCTCTCTCTCTCTCTCTATATATATATATATATATATAAAAGTTAGGTATTTTATTTGTATTTTTACTATATACTGGAAAATCAAAGAGTGAATGGGAAAAGCAGACAAGCTACGGATCTCCCTTCCCAAGCCCAAAACCATATCGGTCATGTTCCTAGACCTAGGGCACTTGAGTGGAGACGTGCGACGCACAGCAATGCAGCCCGCAACTTATCATCGGCGACGCTTTCCAGCTACGGAGACGGGAGATGTGCCGTTTGAGGTTACAATAAATGTTTCATAATGCAACGTGCGCTTTCCACGAGTTACAGCACGCATGAAAACAGAGACACCGTGCACAAGCTACGCTGTGACTCTCTGAGAGGTATCATATGAAACATCTAGTCCTACACAGTGGGATGTGAATTATTGGATGTCATTGCGCTAGGCTATATCAACGAGACGAGAGAGTGGTGGGAAAATATCCACTTCGTGGTGTGCAATAGGATGTCACATAGCATACTGCAGAGCCGACTGTTGTACGAAGGTGGACAAATGTCTCTTGACACACTGCGAAATTCTGCCACCCCATAGGCTACATTCCCTAATATCACTTGGTCAATATCACTTTACCTATAGAGTTCAGCGCGGCCAGACGCGAGGACGCATTTGGGCAAGTAAATGCTGAAAATGAATGAAGCAGTACACATGCTCTAAAGCGTTAAACGGCAGAAAAATGCACCACAACTGCACATAGAATAGCATCAACAATAAATGATGCAATCTTATTCTATATCAGAGTGACGATGGTGGGAAAATTGTAAGAGGTCATTTTTTAAAACTGAAATCCCAAACCCGCAAGAGAAGGATGGTGCAGTGTTCTCCGCGCGGCATGGCTATACGGCAGAGAACAGGTATACACGCCTTTACCTGGTGCAGAGGCATCCGCGCCCCAATTCTTCAAAAAAGAAAACGATAAAGACCTAAAATAATAGTCCCGTTAAATGACCACCCTGTGACAAGCCCGTCCTTACCTGTAATCGCTGCGGATATCAGTTCACAGCCGCAGTCGCATTGACACTGCGGTAACAGGCACGTTCCGATGAATCCCAACTCCTTTACTTCCAAATTACAACGAGATGCGTAAAAAGAAAGACCTTTTGGTGTCCTAATCCACAGGGCTGTGATGCTTCTTTATGAATTGGTCCGTTCTAAATCCTCGGCAGCGACGTGTTAGTCAAAAGCATGAGAATCCAGCGCGAAGGGAAATAGCAGCAGGATCCCAATAACCCTTCTGATCAGCGAGTCCCTCTGCAGCCACTATGCCGCTCCGAGTGGACTCAGACCCGGCGGGATCACAACACCTCCCATCCCAAACGCGGATGCCTTGAAAATCGCTGCACTGTAGGATTCCGCAAGAGGCTGCGTCGCGCTGTAGATCAATGCGATGCTCCCATCTGAAAGGCGTTGTGTGATGCTGCGACGAGAGGGGATAAGAGAGAGGGTGCTTTTCGAGTTTGCAGGTTCGCAGCTGACAACTGAGTAACTGGGCAGGGATTTGAGTGTATGGCGCTATGCCGGGGCGCAAGGAGCGACTGTCTTGTTTTACCAAGCCTTCTGACTCGCCCACAGTGACATCTCGGATCGAGGGCTGTGATTGGGCTAATTGTAAAATTTCACTGCCAGCAATCACAGAAGCGCAGCTCACATGATGAATGAGAGGCATATGCTGAAGCCCGCAGCCAGCGAATGTATTTTCTATGTTTATGTAATGCATTCATTCCAGCGTGAAAGGGATTTGGCTATGCCAAAGGGAATACACATGAATACAATACTGGGGGTGAAATGATCATCGGATTTAAATATCTAATCAGAGCATCATTTGAAGATGGAGATTAGGGAAATTAAATATAATTAACACACTTGCTCTGTGTCAAGGGATTATCTTATTTTGTCGTTGATTATTTTTTTAAGTTTCTAACAGCTAATCAAGATATTGGCTTTCCGTTGGTGTTCTGATATTTACGAATGCCTATGCAACAACATTTATAACTAGAAAAGCCTTTTCAGTAAGACATTCTCTAAAATAATGGTATTTATTATAGCCAAACCACATTATAGCCTAGAAATTAATTGTAGGCTACATTCCTAATTCGCCTTACCAATTAGGCATAATAGTCACATTTTCAATGATAAGGTCAACAAGCCACATTGACATAGACCTACAGACAAGGGGTAACATGATTCACAAAACAGTGAATGATTATTTTCCGTGGTTTTGTTTTATAGGTGGGAAATAATTTGATTGCAGTTATATTATCACAGGCAAAAGGGCAATTGAAGTTAAATAGCCTACCAGAATAGTAAACAAATGTTAGACCTACACCATACAATCCATGATTAAAATTCACGACTGACATATTCTTTCTTATCTGTAGCCTACGCTACTTTACATCCTACATACCTGACTGGGCAAGTTAAGAAAGCTGCAACCGTGCTGCAGCTCCTCTTCTGACCCTGTGGGTTTTGTCTAGAAGGGATACAGCTTTTGTCAAAAATCACTTTTCTTAGCAGGTTTAGGAGAAGTTAAGCGGCAGGTTTTGATAATTAACGCAGCAGGTTAGGAGACATAGGTTAGGGTTAGGGTTAGGGTTATGGTTAGAGTTAGGGTTAGGGTTAGGGTTAGCTAAAATGCCAAAAAACGAATAAGCAACTTTTGACGTCAATTTTACAAAAGCTGTATACCATCTAGGCATGGCCCTCCCTGTGCTGCTCTCGCTTGGCAAGGGCACCGTGCTTTGAAAACCTGCATCATAGCTCCACCTGCAGGCCAATCAAGAACTGCGGTTGGTTTTCTGCCACTGCCCCATGCATTGTGAACCAAACCTTGATTTTTGGCGTTTCAAACCTTGACACGTAGGTACATGTTAGACGGATACGTGACATTTCTAAGCACAACTTTAAGTTAACTGTATTTTCTTGTTTGAGATAGAGAGATAGCCAGGGTTATGAAAATAACACAACAAAAACAAAACAGCCTACCAACCTTACCTGTATCTGGTGTCCCAGTGGCTTGTCATAATTGGTCAAAAGCAGGGCTGGCTCTAGCCTTTTGGTGTCCCTAAGCAAGATTTGGTGAGGGGGTGGGCCCCTCCAGGTGGGCCCCTCCCCAGCCTTGATTTTGATGGGTAGCAACCTCACCGCAAAATATTTTAGTGGCCCCCCTCTTGATGGTGGAGAGAAAGTGTTACATTTTACATGTTCATTTCCTGCAATTCTACACATTTTGCCATAGGGTGTAGAGAAAATGTTGCAGTTTTATAGCACGTTTTCTGCAATTCTACATATTTTGCCACGGGGCAGAGAATTTTCTTGAAGTTTTACATCTCATTTCCTGAAATGCAATTTTTTTTTGTAGTGACTTATGTCATGTTAATATGATATCTGAGTTAGAATGACTAACACAATCAATGGGGGCTCCCTGGAGGGCAGAGCACCTGGGCACTTGACCAGACAGTAGGTATCTGGTCATGATTACTACTAGTTTAGATAGCTGGCTAGACTAACTACCCATCTAAAAATTGTAAGCTGACATGGATAATTGAGTAACTGTGAGTTGGCAGGTTTCCATTGACCCAGGTTTATTCGACAAAAGCAATGTCGCAATTTTCTTTATTGAGACGAGTGTAATGGAAACAACAGAGATATTTTCTAAAGATAGACGTTATCTGTCTAACTTTCTTTATTGAGACAAATGGTGATGGAAAAAGTGTTTTTCGAATAAAGGATGATTGCCGAATAATTTTGAAGGTATGTGCACATGACGTCTGATGTAACTAACTGTTAAGCTCCACATTTATTCTAAATGCCTACTGCAGCGTTCCCCATTTTCATTGTTGGACATAAAAGACAAAAAAACACCAGGAAATCAGCTCCAAGTGGTTTCAATTGTGGTAATCTGTTCCCAAGTATTCCCACGAATAATAGAAAGGCACGTGATGATCTACGGATGTAAGCAAGCTGTGAATTTGCATTCTACAAAATATTTCAATTATGTTCTGGCCCCTAAACCATCCAATGAAGAAAGAATTGTCCAGCAGCTGAATCTAGTTGATGATCCCTGGCCTACTCCATGCAAAATATTTTTTTTAACTGTAAAAATACATTTGCTTTGCCGGACAAGGATTGTCTTGACTTGCAGGAATGCTTGTATTTCTTCGCCTTGCTTTTCTGGTTGGCTGATGGAAGTTTCATCATCCAATTATTTCAGCTCTACAGGAGTGCATGTTTCACCAGGGCACGGACCGTGGCGATACGTTGGCACATGACAATTATTACAATATGGCAAATATTAGTCAATTATTGCATTCTATACATGCTGGCTTTCACAAGTTACCTGAGACATGAAACAGATAGGTTGGAGAGCATACAAGCTGTCACCAATTTTTATGCACAATTTGCCTAAATGGGTCTTAGAAACACTTCAACCACCTCATATTTATTGGACACTATGGTTTCTGTTGTTGTTGGTGTGACTTCATTACATCCAGCTGACTGCATTACATCCAGCTGACTTCATTACATCCAGCTGACTTCATTACATCCAGCTGACATCATTACATCCAGCTGACTTCATTACATCCAACTGACTGCATTACATCCAGCTGACATCATTACATCCAGCTGACTTCATTACATCCAGCTGACATCATTACATCCAGCTGACTTCATTACATCCAGCTGACTTCATTACATCCAGCTGACTTCATTACATCCAGCTGACATAATTACATCCAGCTGACTTCATTACATCCAGCTGACATAATTACATCCAGCTGACTTCATTACATCCAACTGACTTCATTACATCCAGCTGACTTCATTACATCCAGCCGACTTCATTACATCCAGCCGACTTCATTACATCCAGCCGACATCATTACATCCAGCTGACTTCATTACATCCAACTGACTGCATTACATCCAGCTGACATCATTACATCCAGCTGACTTCATTACATCCAGCTGACATCATTACATCCAGCTGACTTCATTACATCCAGCTGACTTCATTACATCCAGCTGACTTCATTACATCCAGCTGACATAATTACATCCAGCTGACTTCATTACATCCAGCTGACATAATTACATCCAGCTGACTTCATTACATCCAACTGACTTCATTACATCCAGCTGACTTCATTACATCCAGCTGACTGCATTACATCCAGCTGACTTCATTACATCCAGCTGACTTCATTACATCCAGCTGACTTCATTACATCCAGCTGACATCAATACATCCAGCTGACTTCATTACATCCAGCTGACATCATTACATCCAGCTGACTTCATTACATCCAGCTGACTTCATTACATCCAGCTGACTTCATTACATCCAGCTGACTTCATTACATCCAGCTGACATAATTACATCCAGCTGACTTCATTACATCCAGCTGACTTCATTACATCCAGCTGACTTCATTACATCCAGCTGACTTCATTACATCCAGCTGACTTCATTACATCCAGCTGACTTCATTACATCCAGCTGACATAATTACATCCAGCAGACTTCATTACATCCAGCTGACATCATTACATCCAGCCGACGTCATTACATCCAGCTGACGTCATTACATCCAGCTGACTTCATTACATCCAGCTGACATAATTACATCCAGCAGACTTCATTACATCCAGCTGACTTCATTACATCCAGCTGACATCATTACATCCAGCTGACTTCATTACATCCAGCTGACATAATTACATCCAGCAGACTTCATTACATCCAGCTGACTTCATTACATCCAGCTGACATCATTACATCCAGCTGACATCATTACATCCAGCTGACTTCATTACATCCAGCTGACTTCATTACATCCAGCTGACATAATTACATCCAGCAGACTTCATTACATCCAGCTGACTGCATTACATCCAGCTGACTGCATTACATCCAGCTGACTTCATTACATCCAGCTGACTTCATTACATCCAGCTGACATCATTACATCCAGCTGACTTCATTACATCCAGCTGACATCATTACATCCAGCTGACATCATTACATCCAGCTGACTTCATTACATCCAGCTGACTTCATTACATCCAGCTGACTGCATTACATCCAGCTGACGTCATTACATCCAGCTGACATCATTACATCCAGCTGACATCATTACATCCAGCTGACTTCATTACATCCAGCTGACTTCATTACATCCAGCTGATATCATTACATCCAGCTGATTGCATTACTTCCAGCTGACTTCATTACATCCAGCTGACATCATTACATCCAGCTGACTTCATTACATCCAGCTGATTTCATTACATCCAGCTGACTGCATTACATCCAGCTGACTGCATTACATCCAGCTGACATCATTACATCCAGCTGACATCATTACATCCAGCTGACTGCATTACATCCAGCTGACTTCATTACATCCAGCTGATTTCATTACATCCAGCTGATTTCATTACATCCAGCTGACTTCATTACATCCAGCTGACATCATTACATCCAGCTGATTTCATTACATCCAGCTGATTTCATTACATCCAGCTGACTTCATTACATCCAGCTGACTGTATTACATCCAGCTGATTTCATTACATCCAGCTGACTGCATTACATCCAGCTGACGTCATTACATCCAGCTGACTTCATTACATCCAGCTGATTTCATTACATCCAGATGATTTCATTACATCCAGCTGACGTCATTACATCCAGCTGACTGCATTACATCCAGCTGACATCATTACATCCAGCTGACTTCATTACATCCAGCTGACTGCATTACATCCAGCTGACTTCATTACATCCAGCTGACTTCATTACATCCAGCCGACATCATTACATCCAGCTGACTTCATTACATCCTGCTGACTTCATTACATCCTGCTGACTTCATTACATCCAGCTGACTTCATTACATCCAGCTGACATCATTACATCTAGCTGATTTCATTACATCCAGCTGATTTCATTACATCCAGCTGACTTCATTACATCCAGCTGACTGCATTACATCCAGCTGACATCATTACATCCAGCTGACATCATTACATCCAGCTGACTTCATTACATCCAGCTGACTGCATTACATCCAGCTGACTTCATTACATCCAGCCGACATCATTACATCCAGCTGACTTCATTACATCCAGCTGACTGCATTACATCCAGCTGACATCATTACATCCAGCTGACTTCATTACATCCAGCTGACTTCATTACATCCAGCTGATTTCATTACATCCAGCTGTTTTTATCGATGCAAGATAGTTAAATGGAAATGCACCGTAGCAGACAATTGTCCAGTGGTGTAAAGTACTTTAAGTAAAAATACTTTAAAGTACTACTTAAGTAGTGTTTGGGGTATCTGTACCTTACTTTACTATTTATATTTTTGACTACTTTTACTTCACTACATTCCATAAGAAAATATTGTACTTTTTACTTCATACATTTTCCTTGAAACCCAAAAGTACTCATTACATTTTGAATGCTTAGCAGGACAGGAAAATGGTCCAATTCACACACTTATCAACAGAACATCCTGGTCATCCCTATTGCTTCTTATCTGGCGGTCTCACTAAACACACATGCTTTGGTTGTAAATTATGTCTGAGTGTTGGAGTGTGCCCCTGGCTTTCCGTAAATAAAAAATATATATATATAAAGTGGTGCCATCTGGTTTGCTTAATATAAAGAATTCGAAATCATTTATACTTTTACTTTTGATACTTAAGTATATTTTAAACCAAATACTTTTAGACTTTTACTCAAGTAGAATTTTACTGGGCGACTTTTACTTTTACTTGAGTCATTTTCTATTAAGGTATCTTTACTTTTACTCAAGTATGACAGTTGGTTACTTTTTCCTTCCACTGCAATTGTCACATGTATTTTCTTTGCAAACTTTCTAAATGTCGATAAAAAAATCACTGGACATGTTAATGGAAACATAGCTACTGATGAACACAACAAGAGAAAAACCTCTGATGCACAAACCCATTTTGAAATTGCACCTGGTGTATTCTACTATTATCACACTCATTAGTCAGAATAGTGGCCTAGTAGCCACCTAAATACCAAGATAATTCAACCAGTCGTAAAAACCAATGCCCTCTAACAAGGACATATGAAATATTTACAAATGAAGAGGTTTCACAGGGAGCAAAAATGTCTAAACTGAGGAACAATGACCCTTTTAGAAATCAATTCATCCCCAATAAATCTAGATTGAGTTTGTCAGTGTGTAACCTGTGTAGGGTATGTATGTACGGATGCTCTGCAGTTTAAATCCAGAGTCATTGATTAAAGCGCAGGAGGTCGGGATGGTCATCCGTTCTACTCTGCTCCTGGTGTCAACCCCCACGGCTTTATCTGATGAATTCATTCAAAGATTAAAATGCACAGAATAAAGACCCACCAATCTATGGCCCTTCACTATTGAGTTAAATCAACATTCTCTAGACCTCAATATTTAGATCTTGTTTCCCAGCACAGAAAATCAATAAGGACTGCAGTGGAGAGGGGTGGATGGCGTTGGTCAGGAGTCAGGACTACAGTGGAGAGGGGTGGATGGCGTTGGTCAGGAGTCAGGACTGCAGTGGAGAGGGGTGGATGGCGTTGGTCAGGAGTCAGGACTACAGTGGAGAGGGGTGGATGGCGTTGGTCAGGAGTCAGGACTACAGTGGAGAGGGGTGGATGGCGTTGGTCAGGAGTCAGGACTACAGTGGAGAGGGGTGGATGGCGTTGGTCAGGAGTCAGGACTGCAGTGGAGAGGGGTGGATGGCGTTGGTCAGGAGTCAGGACTACAGTGGAGAGGGGTGGATGGCGTTGGTCAGGAGTCAGGACTACAGTGGAGAGGGGTGGATGGCGTTGGTCAGGAGTCAGGACTACAGTGGAGAGGGGTGGATGGCGTTGGTCAGGAGTCAGGACTACAGTGGAGAGGGGTGGATGGCGTTGGTCAGGAGTCAGGACTGCAGTGGAGAGGGGTGGATGGCGTTGGTCAGGAGTCAGGACTACAGTGGAGAGGGGTGGATGGCGTTGGTCAGGAGTCAGGACTACAGTGGAGAGGGGTGGATGGCGTTGGTCAGGAGTCAGGACTGCAGTGGAGAGGGGTGGATGGCGTTGGTCAGGAGTCAGGACTACAGTGGAGAGGGGTGGATGGCGTTGGTCAGGAGTCAGGACTACAGTGGAGAGGGGTGGATGGCGTTGGTCAGGAGTCAGGACTGCAGTGGAGAGGGGTGGATGGCGTTGGTCACGAGTCAGGACTACAGTGGAGAGGGGTGGATGGCGTTGGTCAGGAGTCAGGACTACAGTGGAGAGGGGTGGATGGCGTTGGTCAGGAGTCAGGACTACAGTGGAGAGTTCAGACCAGACAGATAAACAGACAGCATTATGGAACAATGGTCAGCAGGCCACTGAATTGAACAGATCAAATCCTATACATAGTATTATGCTGTGTACCATGCAGTACCTGATGCACTGAGCGATTCCAGACACAGCAAAATGCTCTTGGGTGTTGGTGAACATTCTGGTGCAACATGACTCACCCAGGTAGGTGCTGTACATTGGGGAAGGGGTGAGTTACCCAAGTTGATGTTTTGGGTTTGAGGGAAACACCACACATAAACACAGATCATCCTCATCCTAATTTATCCTCATCCTCATCATCCTCCTCCTCCTCATCCTCATCAACATCATTCTCTCACTCCAGATTCAGTCAAAGTGCATTTGATCCAGAGTTTGATTCATTATTGTCTCCTATCTTTTCACAGGTGTTGATAACGACCAAGACACTCGTTATAACAGTGGGCACTACCAGACACTAATGACACTAATAAAGGCAGTCTTACCTGTTAGCAGAGTGAATGGGTGGAAGAGGTGAACTTCAGAAAGAAGCTGTGCACAATGAATATCCTGAAGGGAACCCTGTCAAATCACATGCAATTACTCCTTCTCACACCTCTGTTAGGCTTTGACCATTAGATCCACTTTTAGTGTCCTATTGCCATGGCAACCTTTAGGAGGATGTAGTCAATTGAAGTTCTGGGCTGGGTAGTGGAAATAATGCAGTCGTCCAATGGCTGGCCCAGGTTTTGATAAGGGAAGGGGGAAGTTATAGGCCTCTATCAGACAGGAGGACAGTGTGTGTGTGTGTGTGTGTGTGTGTGTGTGTGTGTGTGTGTGTGTGTGTGTGTGTGTGTGTGTGTGTGTGTGTGTGTGTGTGTATGTATGTGTGTGTGTGTGCTGCCAGCTGGCCCTTGTGTAACCCTGGCAACTTTCGGGTGTTTGTTCTTCGATGTGTGTGTGTGTGTCCCATTGAATAAGCAAACTGAACCCCCTGAAGCACAGCTGTATGTGGATCGGCCCTGAGCCTGGCAGGGGAATTGGGTGAGAGAGAGACAGAGAGAGAAAGACAGAGAACAGCACAGAAGTCAGGTTTCTCTAGAGTCCTCCTAGCCCTGGAGAAATACCATGTATCCCTCACGTAATGGACATTCATCACATCTGTTACTCTATTACACAATACCCCAGCCAGACGTCCACCTCTAAATCACCCATGCCAATGTGTAGATGCCAGCTTTATGGACAATTCCCAAGTCATTTCTATATACGGGAGACAATAATATTTATGGGCTGTCAATGGAGGAGCTGGATTTAGTGTCCATCTTCGTAAAATTATCCGCCTCTCTCCATTGGTTGGCAATGCACTGAGGCGGGTTTCTGTTT
Organism: Salmo trutta; assembly: GCF_901001165.1. Classification (NCBI taxonomy): domain Eukaryota; kingdom Metazoa; phylum Chordata; class Actinopteri; order Salmoniformes; family Salmonidae; genus Salmo; species Salmo trutta. The sequence goes on from NC_042996.1 coordinate 3,428,916, forward strand.
GATTTAAAGCACATGAACATTGACAGCATCCCAAACGACATCCAATTCCCTTCATAGTGCACTACTTTTGACCAGAGCTCTATGGGGAATAGGGTGCCATTTGGGATACAGCACAGTGTCAGTTGGTATGGAGCCTGCTCATCAGTGCTCTGACTCTAATAACATGTGGCCAAGCTTATCGCATTTTATAAACACCATGGAGACAATGAAGGACACTTTAATATCTCATCGATTTGGGATTCAGATTCATTTTCAGTGTTCACTCCATCTCTCATAAACCACTGACCGGTAAATTACATTAGAGCTGCTGATGTCTTTGTGTGTGTGGTTGGTGCAATGAGCATGACATTTAAAACGTGTTTGCAAATAAACACCATTATTATCTCCTTTGAACACAACTGTTGTTGTATGAACTTGTATTTTAGTTTTTGGGCACTCTTGATTCATGGGATATGGTCATTTGGACAACAACATGGTTTGAAATATTAATACTTTCTACTTTTTCATTATTCTGCAATGAAGTGTAGAAACAGAGTGAGTAGATGTCTCTGGAGAATCACATATATCTCTGCAGTGAAACCGAATGCTTACAGATGGCCGTCTTGATGGGGCACTGAGTAATATTTGATAAATTGCTGCATGGGTGCATTTCTGAGTGTGGAAGTACATTTCAACTACACCATGGTTATGGGTGAATTTAACCCAGCAGAGTCGATGTCCGCGTGGAAATAGAATTAGCATCATTAAAAAAAATCCCACTCAAAATCCATCTGTTCAAGCTAAATGAGGTGGATGGGCTCAATCCACTGCATATGCCAATGGCGGCATTCCGCATCTGCGGTGGAAGGTGGCCGAGCTACAGCGGTGTTTGTCAGACCATGCGACATCCCTAAAATCAGTCTCCTCACGAAAACGTTTTGCTCTACGAACCCCACAAGCGTCACTTGTCTGAAATTGGTACCGCCCATCTGCCGACTTCTTTGTCTGTAATGTTCCGAACAGTTTGGTTTACACACTAACATGACACCTCTGTGTAAAGGTGAGACTCTCACGAACACGTACATGTCTAGGATGCCCACAAGTTTCACAAGACTCGTCTGAAGGTAGCCCGATACCAGTTTTAGAAAATGAATGAAAGTACCGTATACAGAACCAGTCAAAAGTTTGGACACACATACTCATTCAAGGGTTTTACTTTATTTTGATTATTTTCTACATTGGAGAATATTAGTGAAGACATCAACACTATGAAATAACATCAGTTGTGTTGTGACAAGGTAGGGTTGGTATACAGAAGATAGCCTTGTTTGGTAAAAGACAAAGTCCATACTATGGCAAAAACAGCTCAAATAAGCAAAGAAAAGCGACAGTCCATCATTACTTTAAGACATGAAGGTCAGTCAATCCGGAAGATTTCTTCAAGTGTAGTCTCAAAAACCATCAAGCTTTATGATGAAACCGGCTCTCTTGAAGACCCCGATTTACCTCTGCTGCAGAGGATTATTTAATTAAAGTTAATTGCACCTCAGATTGCAGCCCAATTAAATGCTTCACAGAGTTCAAGTAACAAACACATCTCAACATCAACTGTTCAGAGGAGACTGTGTGAATCAGGCCTTCGTGGTCAAATTGCTGCAAAGAAACCACTACTAACGGACACCAATAACAAGAAGAGACTTGCTTAGGCTAAGAAACACAAGTAATATTCATTAGACCGGTGGAAATCTGTCCTTTGGTCTGATGAGTCCAAATTTGAGGTTTTTGGTTCCATCCGCCGTGTCTTTGTGAGACCCTGAGTAGGTGAACGGATGATCTCCGCATGTGTGGTTCCCACCGTGAAGCATGGAGGAGGAGGTGTGATGGTGTGGGGGTGCTTTGCTGGTGACACTGTCAGTGATTTATTTAGAATTCAAGGCACACAACCAGCATGCCTACCACAGCATTCTGCAGCGATACACCATCCCATCTGGTTTGCAATTAGTGGGACTATCATTTGTTTTTCAACAGGACAATGACCCAACACACCTCCAGGCTGTGTAAGGGCTATTTGACAAAGGACAGTGATGGAGTGCTGCATCAGATGATCTGGCCTCCACAATCACCCAATCTCAACCCAATTGAGATGGTTGGGGATGAGTTGGACCACAGAGTGAACGAAAAGCAGCCAACAAGTGCCCAGCATATGTGGGAACTCCAAGACTGTTGGAAAAGCATTCCTCATGAAGCTGGTTGAGAGAATGCCAAGAGTGTGCAAAACTGTCATCAAGACAAAGGGTGGCTACTTTAAAGAATCTAAAATATATTTTGATTTGTTCAACACTTTTTTTGTTTAATACATGATTCCATATGTATTATTTCATAATTTTGATGTCTTCACTATTATTCTACCATAAAAACTGTGACATTTTATTAATTTCGCATGAAATAAAAAAAAATATTGATTCAAGGTATATGTGTATGCGTGTGTATGTGTACTCAAGGTGTATGTGTGTGTCGGTGTGAATCCTCATTGCTCTCTCACCCACACAGCCATACAGACTCCCTATCAGGCTAGCAGCTGCCTGTCTGTCTCCCTACCCTGAGTGTGTTTGGGGGGGGGGGGGGGGGGGGGGGGAGTTAGGGATGTGTCTGCCAGGCATCTCTCCAGAGAACCGGGGCCCTGTCCAGGGAGATATAGCCTCCTACACCCCCCCCCCCCAGGGTTACCCTACACCCCCCACCCCCCACCCCCACCCCCCCAAGATTACACACATCGTAGGAGAGGTGGGATGGGTTGGAACACACAGTCCCTCTCTATCGCTGTCACCCCCTCTCTCACCCTTTCTCTCTCTCGCTTGCTCTCTCACACCCTGCTTGAACCTTATTGGACCGTGCTTGGACAATCTGACAAGAGAGATTCTAAGAACATGGAAACATTTCTCGTCCGGTTTGGTAGAAAAGTAACATCATTAGAAAAACGTTTGCAGAGCATTTAACAACATTTTCAACCCATAAAAAGGTGGAAGATATGCACTCATGTAGTTCAGAAAACATGGCTGAATTCTCGGACCACTTGTCAGATTGGACAAATAGAGGTTAGAAGAACATTATCTCTGGCCAACAGAAATGTTCTGAGAATGAAAAGATTTTAGAGTTTTTTCTGCAACTGTTTTGGACATGTCCTGAGTTTGCCTAAAGTCCTTTGATGTTGTCACTGCTATCCACAGACACAAGCATGAAGATGAATTTCTCTCTCTCTCTCTCTCTCTCTCACCCCTCTCTCTCTTTTTTTCTCTCTCTACCCCCTTCTCTCGACCCCCCTCTCTCTCGACCCCCCTCTCTCTCTACACCCCTCTCTCTCTATCCCCTCTCTCTCTCGCTCTCTCTCACTCTCTCTCTCTCTACCCCCTCTCTCTCTTTTTTTCTCTCTACCCCCTTCTCTCTCTCTCTCTACCCCCCCCCTTTCTCTCTACCCCTTCTCTCTCTCTCTCTACCCCCCCCCCCCTCTCTCTCTACTCCCCCTCTCTCTCTTTCTGCATACTGCACCATCATATATATCTCATGATTAATCCTTCAAGGTTGCCTCCCTTTTGGGTTCCAGTCAACTGTTTCAGCCCCATTTACCAGACACCAACAATATACCATCCTGATCCATAGTAATGACTCTTAATTAACAGGTGTTCATGCAAATACATGTCAGAAGAATAATTTAACAGTAAGCTCCCATTACTCCCATAGCCCAGATAACTTTTAACAACACATTTTTGTACCATTCTTCTTTTTAAAACGAGAGGAGGAGTGCAATGACAAGGACTAGAAAGACAAATCACCAGAGCCAGGACCGTGGAAGTCTTGTCTAATCTTGTTCAATTATTAAACATGCAACAGCACACATTCGCATTTTAAATTGATCATGGTTTTCTCCACATGTTGTTACAGAAGGGCTACAAGACTAGTCATTATGCATGAATACATGTCATAAACATTGTGTGTTATTGCAGTCAACTGTAAGGTGTTGGTTATGTATGTGTTTGTGTTTAATGAGTTAGCTGGAAGAGTGGCACCATGAAATGAAGTGTAGCGGGTAGCTTTAACTAACAGGTTGCTATGGTGTGATCATATACCATGGATGCAATTATGCATGGATAAATAATGCAAATTAAATTAGATTTCCCAAAAACAAACCAAGATTTAATTCACTCATATCACATGTGGAGTTTTGCTATTAATATCTAATGCATATTACTCCTATACACGTTGTCATGGATAATTCATTATATGACCGTATGTATCCAGTGTATATGGATTAGCCTACATATTATGTACATCTGAAAGCATACTGTATCACGCTAACTGTGTTTCACTTCACAAAGTAGTTCACACTGTATTCATTAGACATCTGTCACATCACAACACACTGCAGAACACACACACATCAAAAACAGAGTTAGATGAAGGAGCTGCACAGGTCAAACTGACACACAAAGATTAGTCCTCATTTTCCAGATATCATTCTCTCTCTCTGTGGCTTTATTGCCATGGGAAACATATGTTAACATTGCCAAAGCAAGTGAAATAGATAATAAACAAAAGTGAAATAAACAATAAAAAACTAACAGTAAACATTACTCACACAACAGTTCCGAAATAATAAAGACATTTCAAATGTCATATTATGTATAGATAGTGTTCTGTGGAAATAGTTAAATTACAAAAGGGAAAATAAATAAACATAAATATAGGTTGTATTTACAGTGGTGTTTATTCTTCACTGGTTGCCCTTTTCTTGTGGCAACAGGTCACAAATCTTGCTGCTGTGATTGCCCACTGGTATTTCACCCAATAGATATGCGAGTTTATCAACATTTTATTATTTTTCGAATTCTTTGCGGGTCTGTGTAATCTGAGGGAAATATGTATCTCTATAATATGGAAACAGGAGACAAAGGGCTGTGAGACATGGATTTACATCTAGACACATGAAAATAAGGAAGTTTACATAGGGTGCGGGGCAACAGAGGACGAACAGCAGAGGGGATAGTGATTTTGGAGCAGGGGGGAAAGGTCTCGGCTTCCGGGGGTGTAGTCGCTGGGCTATAGTGGAGTGCCAGCGCATCCGGCTTAACATCCTTGGGTACCGGTCGGTGTTGTGGAAGCGAAGAGGTCTGGGCCTTACTGAACCCCTCCCGGAGGTCTTGGTACTCCGCAGGAATGGCGGAGAGGTTTGGGGCAATTTCCAAGCCCCCAGGAAGACGTCCCGGGGCAGGCAGAGCTGATATCAGGATGAGCGTGGCAGAACGGGCTCCAGCACATGATCGAGGGATTGTGTCACTGGAGCCAAGAGAGCCCAATACCACAGGAACCTGCGGAGACTCAATTAGCAGGAATTGGATCGTCTTGTTGTGGTTCCCCGACACTCATAGGTTGATGGGGGTGGAATGGTGGGTGACCCAGCCTATAGGGCGCCCGTCCAGTGCTCTAAAGTCCATGGGAATGAAGAGTGGATGTCCAGCTAGGACGCCAGTGTAAAGTCCATAAAACTTATATCGGCCCTTGAGTCGATGAGTATCTAGAGAGACTTGGACTGGTCGCCCCACAGCAGGGTGGTATGGAGAGGGGGACGAGAAGGGGGAGAAGCTAAATTATCCGTGCTGGACCCACCAGAGTACTCATTCCTACCAATGAGCTAGGTCTCTTGAAGGGACAGGTAGCCACATAATGACTGGCAGTACTGCAATGCAGACAACTCTGGGTGTTAAGTCTGCGTACCCGTTCGCCTCGGGAAGAGGCAAATCGGCTATCTTCGGAGCCTCTTGGAGGAACTCGGGTAAGCTCGGATCCTCTCGGGGACAAAGACGTCGGGGATTTCCGAAGTTCCTCAAATGCAAGGTGGGATCCTTGAGTGAGCGATTGCGACCGCAATCAGACATCTTCCCCCTCCAATGTTCCCGTAGCCAACCATGGATCCAGATGGTTAAAGCAATGAGTGAGTTGAGATCCGTCAGTAGTTCTCGGGCTGCAAGCTCATCCTTTACTTCCTCCGTTAATCTGTGCAGGAACGTGTCAGACAGCGCATCCGGGTTCCAGGCACCCTCTGCTGCTAGCGAGCGGAAATCCACTGCATAGTCCGCCACACTGAGGGAGTACTGCCGAAGCAGGAGTAACTTCCAGGCAGCCTCTCTCCCGGACACCGGAGCCTCGAAAACTTTTCTCACCTCCGCCACGAATACCTCCAGACTGAGGTAGATGGTGGATTGTTGCTCCCACACCGCCATGGCCCAGGCGAGTGCCCTCCCGGACATAAGCATAATAATGTATGCTATCTTTGAACGGTCCGAGAGGAACAAAAAAGGCTGCAGCTCGAAAACAGGGGGAGGTAAGCGGGGTTCCCGGGAAACTAGGGTGACGACGCTGCTACCAGCTGGGTTACTGAGGGGCTGGGAGGTTAACGTCAAGGTAGGCTGCCTAGTAGGTAACCCACGGAATTGCTCCCGCAAAGCGACCAATGCTAGATTGTGACGTTCGGCCACGTCCTGGACCCCTTCCATCAGACTGCGAAGTAACTCTTCGTGTCTACCAATGAGAGCTCCTTGGGATGAGATGGCATTGCGGAGCTGGTCCAAGTCTGCTGGGTTAGTCATGGCCAGTTCGTACTATCACGTTTCAAGTAAGACCCAAATGCAGAATGTGTTGAAGTAACAATGTTTATTACAACAACAGGGGCAGGCAAATGACAGGTCAAGACAGGCAGAGGTCGATAATCCAGAGTAGTGGGGCAAGGGTACAGGATGGCAGGCAGGCTCAGGGTCAGGTCAGGCAGAGGTCGGAAATCCAGAGTAGGGGCAAGGCACAGGATGGCAGGCAGACTCAGGGTCAGGGTCAGGCAGAGTGGTCAGGCAGGTGGGCTCAGAGTCAGGACAAGCAAGGGTCAAAACCAGGAGGGCGAGAAAAGAGAGACTGGAAAAACCAGGAGCTGAGACACAAAACACTGATATGCTTGAAAAAACAAGACGAACTGGCACAGACAGACAGAAAACACAAGTATAAATATTCAGGGGATAAGTGGGGAAGATGGGCGACACCTGGTGGGGGGTGGAGACAAGCAAAAGGACAGGTGAAACAGATCAGGGCGTGACACATAGCCTGTCTTCTCTTGAGAGCCAGGTCTGCCTGCGGCGGCCTTTCTCAATAGCAAGGCTATGCTCACTGAGTTTGTACATAGTCAAAGATTTCCTTAATTTTGGGTCAGTCGCAGTGGTCAGGGTTTCTGCCCCTGTGTACTCTCTGTTCAAGGCCAAAGAGCATTCTAGTTTGCTCTGTTTGTTTGTTCATTCTTTCCAATGTGTCAAGTAATTATCTTTTTATTTTCCCGTAATTTGGTTGGGTCTATTTGTGTTGCTGTCCTGGGGCTCTGTTCACAAACACAAACAGACCCCACAGAGCCCCAGGACAGCAACACAAATAGACCCAACCAAATGACGGGAAAACAAAAGGACCAGCTTGCTCAGGGGGCTCTTTTCCAGGATCATCTCTCTGTAGGTGATGGCTTTGTTATGGAAGGTTTGGGAATCACTTCCTTTTAGGTGGTTGTAGAATTTTACGGCTCTTTTCTGGATTTTGATCATTAGTGGGTATCTGCCTAATTCTGCTCTGCATGCATTCTTTTGTGTTTTACGTTGTACCAGGAGGATATTTTTGCAGAATTCTGCATGAAGAGTCTTAATTTGGTGTTTGTCCCATTTTGTGAATTCTTGGTTGGTGAACGGACCCCAAACCTCACAACCATGAAGGGCAATGGGTTCTATAACTGATTCAAGCATTTTTAGCCAGATCCTAATTGGTATGTCGAATTTATGTTTCTTTTGATGACATAGAAGGCCCTTCTTGCCTTGTCTCTCAGTTCGTTCACAGCTTTGTGGAAGTTACCAGTGGCGCTGATGTTTAGGCCGAGGTATGTATAGTTTTTTGTGTGCTCTAGGGCAAAGGTGCCTAGATGGAATTTGTATTCGTGGTCCTGGCAACTGGACCTTTTTTGGAATATCATAATTTTTTTCTTACTGAGATTTACTGTCAGGGCCTAGGTCTGACAGAATCTGTGCAGAAGATCTAGGTGCTGCTGTAGGCCCACCTTGGACAGAAGCACCAGATCATCAGCAAACAGTAGACATTTGACTTGAGATCCTAGTAGAGTGAGGCCTGGTGCTGCAGACTGTTCTAGTACCCTCGCCAATTCATTGATATATATGTTGAAGAGGGTGGGGCTTAAGCTGCATCCCTGTCTCAACCCCTGGCCCTGTGGAAAGAAATGTGTGTTTTTTGCCAATTTTAACCGCACACTTGTTTGTGTACATGGGTTTTAGAATGTTTGTCCCCCAAAACCCCTTTCCATCCAAATGTATAGAAGACCCTCATGCCAAATTGAAAGCTTTTTTGAAATCAACAAAGCATGAGAAGACTTTGCCTTTGTTTTGGTTTGTTTGTCAATTAGGGTGTGCAGGGTGAATATGTGGTCTGTCGTACGGTAGTTTGGTAAAAAGCCAATTTGACATTTGCTCAGCACATTGTTTTCACTGAGGAAATGTACGAGTCTGCTGTTAATGATAATGCAGAGGATTTTCCCAAGGTTGCTGTTGATGCTTATCCTCTGGTAGTTATTGGAGTCAAATTATTCTCCAATTTTGTGGATTGGGGTGATCAGTCCTTGGTTCCAAATACTGGGGAAGATGCCAGAGCTGAGGATGATGTAAAGAGTTTATGTATAGCCAATTGGAATTTGTGGTCTGTATATTTTATCATTTCATTTAGCATACCATAAACCTCACAGGCCTTTTTGGGTTGGAAGGTTTGTATTTTGTCCTGTAGTTCATTCAACGTAATTGGAGAATCCAGTGGCTTCTGGTAGTCTTTAATAGTTGATTCTAAGATTTGTAATTGATCATGTATATGTTTTTGTTCTTTGTTATATTGCCAAAAAGATTGGAGGTGGTTTATCCATACATCTCATTTTGGAAAGATAACTCTTTGTGTTGTTGTTTGTTTAGTGTGTTTTAATTTTCCCAGCAGTGATTAGATTCTATGGATTCTTCGATTACATTGAGCTGATTTCTGACGTGCTGTTCCTTCTTTTTCCTTAGTGTATTTCTGTATGTTTT